>NW_028166523.1:0-2000 GCF_964263955.1 Coregonus lavaretus
ACTCCCTCTACCCCATGCCAACACCAATCCAATGCTGTACAATTAATTCCATAGCTTAACATGGGAAATGCTCACTGTCTCCCATAAGAGTCATTGAAGCGTTGGATGAGATAGGACCCTGCCTTCACCAGGGGATATTTGTTGGACCCGTCACAACAGGTGAGGAGGGCCTCATCCTCCAGCTGCCCAAAGAAAGCCAGGGACTGCCGTGTGCTCCAGTCTCCAGCAGGGGGCAGCAAAACCCTATAGACCTGAAAGGGAAAGTGAGGAGTAAAAACCTAAGGTGAATTTACATTGATGTTTCCATAGAGACCTGAGTCGTATTCACTAGGCACCAAACTGAAGATAATTAGCTGAAAGTCATCATTAACACTATACTGAGTGTAGCCTATGGATATAATATATTATCATATAATATAATACAAATGATCTTGGACATCGTTCAGTAATTGAGTCATGTAGGGGATGGATGATCTTGGACATCGTTCAGTAATTGAGTCATGTAGGGGATGGATGATCTTGGACATCGTTCAGTAATTGAGTCATGTAGGGGATGGATGATCTTGGACATCGTTCAGTTCTTGCTCTGACGGGTCTGAGTTTGTGTGAGGGGCGTGTTTTTCTTTCAGAGGTTGTGATGATTGGTTGTGGTAGGAAGTTCCTGTTGTCAGACTGGAGGAGATGATGGTCAAACTGGAGGCAGACTGTTGGGTTCTTCTCTCAATCAGGGGTCAGAGGTTGAGGGTTCAGTGTGCTGATGCATAGCTGCTGTATCATGTGGGACTTTATACATCTCAATTTGATTGAAATTACAGCTTGTATACTCAGTGTCATTTCCCCCTTAATGGCCCCATACAGACTCAGTTTGTACCACTGATATACAAAGCATTTGACACAACGGTTGGGTCAATATTTTGTTCCAAACAACTGTTGTGTTAAATGCGTTGGACAACCTGAGAGGGTATGTGGACAATATGTGTTTGTTTTCAGGTTGAAGTTGCCCTCCATCCAGCCGCCCTCAAGAGTAGGAGTGAGGAGAATTCTATCAACTCATGTGTTTACAGACATGTTACTTCAGTATGATCCTATGAACCAATCGGAAGTCAGATGTGTCTTCTACGTAAAACATTACATGTCATTGATAGGACCATGGGAAAGGTGTGTCCCCATAAACCATGTTATAAACTGATTGTCCTCATAAACCATATTAACAAGTATCTGTGTGTCTGTGTGTCTGTGTGTGTGTGTGTGTGTGTGTGTGTGTGTGTGTGTGAGAAGAGTTAATGTACTATATGAAAAAGTACCTGATTAAATAAAAACACATTTTATGAAACCCTTGACTAAGACTGTTGAATCCCTCCCTGATAGTCAAAATATCATGAGAGAAACATATTGTTCCTTCATAGATCGACTGCTTTGTGAGGTTCAACCAACCTTTTGTTGGTGTCTTCATATTCTCAGAAAGGGGGACATTGGTGAATCTGAATAGATAAGGCCTAAAAAAATACTAACTCTATATGCTGTGGTCTACATCCTGGGGTTTACCCAGGACATCCTCCAGTATTACTACCATCACCACAGCAGCTAGATAACTGTGGTCTACATCCTGGGGTTTACCCAGGACATCCTCCAGTATTACTACCATCACCACAGCAGCTAGATAACTGTGGTCTACATCCTGGGGTTTACCCAGGACATCCTCCAGTATTACTACCATCACCACAGCAGCTAGATAAATGTGGTCTACATCCTGGGGTTTACCCAGGACATCCTCCCCTCACACATTGTAATCCAAGATGGCGTAGTAGTGCAGTTCTGTTTTTGTCGTGTGTCTGTAAATAGCCTGTAAATACCCTTTTTTTTTTTTTTTTTTTTGTACATATTTCCCTATCAGACTTTTCATCCTTCTACAAAATATACTTTCCTGCAACCCGCCTCACTCAATGTGGAACGGATTCTATTATTGACTTACCTTTATCTGGAGTCTCCAGTTGAAACTA
>NW_028166522.1:0-5000 GCF_964263955.1 Coregonus lavaretus
GACTTTTGGGGGCCCCACCACCTCGCGGGCAAGATTTGGGAGAGAGAGAAACATTTGCAATGTTATAACTTATTTCATGCAACTCTACTCGTTTTGCCATGGGTGGAGAGAGAAATGTGCAGTTTTACAGCTAATTTCCTGCAATTCTACACATTTTGCAATGACTTATGCCATGTTAATATAATATCTGAGCAAGAGTGACTAACAAAATCAATGGGGGCCCCCTGGAGGTCAGGGCCCCTGGGCAGGTGCCCTTCATGCCCGGTTGGTAATTCGGCCATGATTACTACTTAGACTAACTTACTAATCAAAATAAGTATAAGTTGGTGTGTCGCAGTGTGTGTCGAGGCTTGACCCCTCACTGGCCAATCAGAACATGCTTCATGACTAAATATGTGGATGCTTCAAATTGTGTATTTGCGGTTTTATGTATTGTATTTTCAGCAACTCCAATTTGAATGTTAGTTCGTTATAGCCTAGTTTGTTAAATAGCCTACAGAAACAAAATAAGAAAATGTAGACCTATCCCATATTTGCTAAATATGTTGAATAATATTGACGTATACACTGACACAGTGACTGAGTTCATCAGGAAGTGTATAGGGGATGTTGATCCCACTGTGACTATTAAAACCTACCTAAACCAAAAACTGTGGATAGATGGTAGCATTCGTGCAAAACTGAAAGCGTGAACCACCGCATTTAACCACGGCAAGGTGACTGGGAATATGGTTGAATACAAACAGTAGGCTTGATTACCAACAATGACGAGACAGCCTACAGGGAGGAGGTGAGGGCCTTGGCGGAGTGGTGCGAAGAAAATAACCTCTCTCTCAACGTCAACAAAATGAAGGACCTGATCGTGGACTTCAGGAGACAGCAGAGGGAGCACGCCCCCATCCACATCGACACAGCGTTGCAGTTCTTGATACACACAGGAAACTGTTGAGCATAAAAAACCCAGAAGCGTTGCAGTTCTTGACACAAACCGGTGCGCCTGGCACCTACTAGTATACTCTGTTCAAAGGCACTTAAATATTTTGTCTTGCCCATTCACCCTCTGAATGGCACACATACACAATCCATGTCTCAATTGTCTCAAGGCTTAAAAAACCTTCTTTAACCTGTCTCCTCCCCTTCATCTGTGTTCATAATGTTTTGTACACTCAGTGTATTTAGCTATAGCCTACCATCGCCGTTGATATGGCCAGTAGTGACTTTACCACTCGAAAGGTAAACAAATGAACAGGCAAATATAGCCTACAATCAGATTCAGCACCAGTGGTGGAAAAAGTACCCAATTATCATACTTGAGTAATAGTAAAGATACCTTAATAGAAAATGAAGTGAAAGTCACCCAGTAAAATACTACTTGAGTAAAAGTCTAAAAGTATTTGGTTTGAAATATACTCAAGTATCAAAAGTAAATGTAATTGCTAAAATATACTTAAGTATCAAAAGTAAAAGTAGAAATCATTTAAAATTCCTTATATCAAGCAAGCCAGAGGCACACTCCAACACTCAGACATAATTTTCAAATTAAGCATTTGTGTTTAGTGAGTCCACCAGATCAGAGGCAGTAGGTATGACCAGGGATGTTCTCTTGATAAGTGTGTGAATTTGACCATTTTACTGACTGTCCTGCTAAGCATCCAAAATGTAACGAGTACTTTTGGGTGTCAGGGAAAATGTATGGAGTAAAAAGTACATTATTTTCTTTAGGAATGTAGTGAAGTAAAAGTTGTCAAAAATATAAATAGTAAAGTACAGATTCCCCAAAAAACAACTTAAGTAGTACTTTAAAGTATTTTTTACTTATGTACATTACACCACTGTTTTAGGATAAAAAGAAACGGAATAGAGCTAAGCACAGGCAAAATCCTAGAGGAAAACCTGGCTCAGTCTGCTTTCCAACAAACATTGGGAGACAAATTCACCTTTGAGCAGGACAATAACCTAAAACACAAGGCCAAATATACACTGGAGTTGCTTACCAAGACAACATTGGATGTTCCTGAGTGGTCTAGTTACAGGTTTGACTTAAATTGACATGAAAATCTATAGCAAGACTTGAAAATGGCTGTCTAGCAATGATCAACAACCAATTTGACAGAGCTTGAAGACTTTTAAAAATAATGTGCAAATATTGTACAATCCAGGTGTGCAAAGTTCTTAGAGACTTAACCAGAAAGACTCACAGCCTTAATCACTGCCAAAGGTGATTCTAACATGTATTGACATCGTGATGTGAATGAGATATTTATGTATTTCATTTTCAATACATTTGTAAACATTTCTAAAAACATGTTTTCACTTTGTCATTATGGGGTATCATGTGTAGATGGCAGATTTTGTTGTTGTTGATTTAATCCATTTTGAATTCAGCTTTTCATTTTTTATTAATTTGTAAAAATGTCAAAAAACGTAATTCCACTTTGACATTATCGGGTATTGGGTGTAGGCCAGTGACAAAACAGCTACATTTAATCAATTTTAAATTCAGGCTCTTACACAACAAAATGTGGAATAAGTCAAGGGGTATGGATACTTTCTGAAGGCACTGTATTTAGATTGCTTTCTTTCATTGATCCCTATATTCTGAACATGTTCTCTTGATGTATTCTAGTGAGTCTGTAGACAAAATTCTAGTTAAAGGTACACCATATTCAAAGGGATGGCTTAAGATAAATGTACTGAAAACCTTATTGAATGAAAACCGCATGGGAAAATTGGTAGGCCAACAAGTGGGAGGGTTTTCAGCTGTTTAATTAAATTAATTCAGTGTGCGCAAGGTAGCCACACCTCTAGAGTGCATTACGCACCTGCATTAGATAAGTCTGAATACGAACTACTGAGAAGTGCGTAGGATAGTAATGTGTAGGAAAGGCATACATTTCCTAAGTCTGAATCAGCCCCATGGGTCTTAGCTCCATGTAATGTAGTGCATCATTCCAAACAATGCAGACACATAATGTAGTTAAATCAAGCATTGTGGCAATACTGTCAAGCTTGTCCTTTGATCTCTCTGTGTTTCTTATGACTGAGAACCATCATTCCCAGACATCCCCTCTTTTTGAGCTGGTTGATCCAAAGCCATACAATGACAGTCAGGCTATGTGTCATTAAGATTAGGTAGTCATTCAAACTTTTTAGATGAAGGAAAAATCGAAGATAATTGGAATGAGAAAGAAAATTGGATAATTAAATTGTATGGAAAGAATATTAACAGCATCGTACCGCTTTGAAATGATCCAGATTCATTCAAAACATAACAGTGTATAAGTATTTTATTTGTGTTTCATTAATAATGAAATACATATAAACCAACTAATGATATTTATTTGGCTAACAGTACAAGTGAATCTCATTAAACCTCCTCCATTCAATTTATCCTGCATGTTAATTAATACGCCTCAGAACCTTGTTGAAATGTGTTTGGTAAAAAAAAAAGTTGATCATTTGGCTTGATTCACAATTAATCTAATCTCCGTCAGAGGGAAATTGAAAGTCCGGCCTATAGCGGCCTAGGAGCACATCAATTCAGCCTGACGGACGGTTGTGTTTTGGTTTCCCTTTATATGGCTGTGACTTTGTTGTGACGTTTCAGTGTGGATGGATGGATGGAGGGATGACTGAGGGGGCAGCCGCCACACAAAGAAGTCAGATCATTCATCTGCCATGAAACTGAAGGAAATGGAGTTTAAAACATCTCAAACCCAAGTCCCTGAATTGAGAACGGCCGGGAGGCGGGCGCCCTATTCTTGAAGCCTAAGTTGTCAATAACAGTGTAATAGAGAGGTTATTATAGTACTTGATTAAAAGAGGAGTTAGTTCATGATTATTGACTCAAACTAGAAGGTATTGACTGGTTAGTTCATCCTTGGGTTATAATCCCTTGGGGCATAGACTGTTCACTGCTCAATTTGAAATGTTCCCAACTGGGACTTTATTTAACCCTGTATTTAGCCAGTTAATATAAAATGTGCTTAAGAAAAATGCAAAAAAAAAAAAAAGACATAATCTAATAGCTTTCAGTGTCTATTTCAGATACATCTAAGGTAAAATGATTTCTTGGACAGGCAAGGACTTCAACAAAGACTCTTTCATGGGCAGTGGACAGGGCCATGTCTGTTCTAGGTAAAACTCTTGCTAGAGTGTATTTTAAACATTTATTGACCTTTCTTCAGCTGATAAACAACCCTGTCAAATAATTATTTGAAACTGGCTGATGACACAGATGGTTGTGTACTATTTTTACTCACAGCTCTTGGTACACTTCACTTCACCCTGCACTTGATATAAATTAGGCATGATACAGAGCTATATGTGACAGAAAACACTTCTGCATATTTGACTTCTGACTTCATGCACCGTCTGTGGTAATTGTAAAGCATAAAGGATGTAGCTGATGGGGTGATGTATGAATTAAAACTAGCAAACGTATAGACATTTTTTACATTTACATTTTAGTCATTTAGCAGACGCTCTTATCCAGAGCGACTTACAGTTAGTGAATGCATACATGTTTTGTTTTTTTGATTTTTTTATGCTGGCCCCCCGTGGGAAACGAACCCACATCCCTTCCGGCCAAACCCTCCCCTACCTTGGACGACGCTGGACCAATTGTGCGCTGCCCATGGGTCTCCCGGTCGTGGCCGGCTGCGACAGAGGGCCTGCGACAGAGGGCCAAGAGCTTCATCTAAGCTTTTACTTTCCGCAATACTTACCTCATAGCATGCGTTACAGTTGAAAGCAACACCGACTAATGTTTTATGCATTGAGAACAGAGTCAAACACACAAAACTTCTCTCCTTGGCCTTGTACAAACACAGAACAAATTAATACCGTACATGCTTACCCTACAGTTCAATGCTAATCCGATTTAAGTCAAATGATATATTAGTGTGTGAGGTAATATCCTTGAAATACGTACACACTCTTATTCAGCATATTAGAGGTGACCTCAATCATTGGAGTGTAGATGAACAGTGGTATGTCAT
>NW_028166522.1:10000-92104 GCF_964263955.1 Coregonus lavaretus
CATGCTTTAAGGTGGGAAATACACATGCAGAGATCATCCGTTCACCCACACCGAGTTTCACAAAGACACGGCGGTTGGAACCAAAAATCTCCAATTTGGACTCCAGACCAAAGGACAAATTTCCACCGGTCTAAGTCCATTGCTCGTGTTTCTTGGCCCAAGCAAGTCTCTTCTTCTTATTGGTGTCCTTTAGTAGTGGTTTCATTGCAGCAATTCGACCATGAAGGTCTGATTCATACAGTCTCCACTGAACAGTTGATGTTGAGATGTTCCTGTTACTTGAACTCTGTGAAGCATTTATATGGGCTGCAATTTCTGAGGCTGGTAACTCTAATGAACTTATCCTCTGCAGCAGAGGTAACTCTGGGTCTTCCATTCCTGTGGCGGTCATCATGAGAGCCAGTTTCATCATAGCGCTTGATGGTTTTTGCGACTGCACTTGAAGAAACGTTCAAAGTTCTTGAAATGTTCCATATTGACTGACCTTCATGTCTTGAAGTAATGATGGACTGTCATTTCTCTTTGCTTATTTGAGCTGTTCTTGCCAAAATATGGACTATCTTCTGTATACCCCCCTACCTTGTCACAACACAACTGATTGGCTCAAACACATTAAGAAGGAAATAAATTCCTCAAATTAACCTTTAAGAAGGCACACCTGTTAATTGAAATGCATTCCAGGTGACTACCTCATGAAGATGGTTGAGAGAATGGCAAGAGTGTGCAAAGCTGTCATCAAGGCAAAGGGTGGCTATTTGAAGAATCTCAAATATAACATATATTTTTATTTGTTTAACACTTTTTTGGTTACTACATGATTCCAAATGTGTTATTCCATAGTTTTTATGTCTTCACTATTATTACACAATGTAAAAAATAGCACAAATAAAGAAAAACCCTTGAATGAGTAGGTGTGTCCAAACTTTTGACTGGTACTGTACATCCATCTGAATTGGTGCCAGTGGTTAGGAGACTGAGGAGAAGAAGAGAGGTTTTCAGTCACTGCATGCATTAGACTCAGCCACACAGTGTAACACTTATTTAAAATGAGCATCTTCCGCCATTATGCTCGGAAACACTGCCAAGCACTCAATTCGCCCAACAAAGAGGAGAACATTTTGACATAACCATGCCAATTGTTATATAAACCATGACAAAGGAACCTTTTGAAATGAACAGAGTTTTATGAGCTAAATACTGTACTGTAAAGCAAAAAAGTTATGGTTGGCTATGTGGTTTAGACTAACAAAACATTTTGAATGAAGAAATTGTAAAATTTCCAGCAATTTCAGCTTCCCAGAACATAGAGTTTGTTTCATGCTGTAAGGGATCGGGGTTTGGCAGGATCTAGACAGAGTCTGACACTTCCCCGATCTACTGAGAGGGGGAGTCATCAGACTCGCTCTGATTCACCTGAGTTCTGAGCACACCTGTCAGTAATTAGTATAGGATTTAAGGTGTGCTCAGAAGCTCAGTCGGCGCGAGGTATTGTTCCATTGTGACTTGCTAAGCGTTTTGTTCCGAGTGAGAGAGAGAGAGTTTGTTGTTTTGATTACCCGTGTATCCGACCAGTGCCTTGTTAGTTGACTCCCCGTATTGCTTAATCCTCTACTTGTCTACCCCAGTGATTACCGTTCTCGGATCCTGTGCCTGTGACCTCGACTACGACTAAGCCCGCTCCTTTGGTACCTCTGCCTGTCTATGCCTGGCCCGGTTTTGACCACAGCCCGCCCGACCACGATTAAGCCTTTCCCTTGTCTGTACTTTAATAAAGCATCGCTATTCTGCGATTGGATCTTACCACTCTGTCCGAGTATTCATTACAGAATACCTCGCCCTTACCATGGATCCAGCGGAATTACAGAGGCGATGGGAGATACAGGAGAAACGCATGGATGAACTCCTACAGCTACTCAACGCTGGTGCAGCGGAAGGCACCACCCCGAGTACGGTCAGTCCTCGTCATGCACCTCCGATTTCTATACCGACAAGGTACGACGGGGAACCTGGCAAATGTCAGGGGTTTCTACTCCAGATGTCCCTGTATACGTCGTATAATCATTCCATGTTTTCCGATGACCGTAGCAGAGTGGATTTCATGATTTCTCTGCTAACGGGAAGAGCACTGGATTGGGCTACTGCGCTTTGGGCAGCTGAGGTCCCCGAGCTGAATGAGGAAGTTCAGTTCAAGAGACTGTTTCAAGAGGTGTTCGACCACCCAGTATCTGGGCGTAGTGTGGGAGATCAGCTATGCGAACTTCAGCAGGGCCGTCGCACAGTAGCCGACTACGCTTTAGAGTTCCGTACTATAGCAGCCGGTAGCGGATGGAGCGAGACTGCTTTGCTCACAGTTTTCCGTAGAGGGCTGCGCAAAGACGTACAGACTGAGTTGGCTTGTCGAGGAGATATCACTACGCTACATGAGTTTATCAAAATTGCCATCTCTATTGATAATCTTATAGTGCAACACCAGGCATCCACAGTTCGGGAGCCCTCGATCACTGGTCCTATGCAAGCGACAGAGCGGAGGAGAGAATCTGAGGAGGAACCTATGCAACTGGGACGGTCACCTCTACAAGGGTCGGTGAGACAACAACGTCGGCAAGACGGACTATGCCTGTATTGTGGTCAGTCGGGTCATTTCGTGCGTCAATGTCCGGTACGACCTAACCGTACCTCAGGATATCGCCTCGGAACTGCCAAACCGGTGAGTGAGACTCCCGTTTTGAACATTACAGCTAAACAAATGTATGTACCTGTTACCTTATCTGTCGGAGAGAAAGTGCGCAGGTTGGAAGGACTTATTGATTCCGGAGCGGCGGCCAGCTTTCTGGATATGGGTCTTGCTGAGGAGTTGGGAGTTCAACTTATTCCTATTCAACCTCCCCTGCGAGTCAACGCGCTAGACGGTGAGCCCATGGGCACTGGGTTCATTACGCACCGTACCGGGGAGATCAAGTTACAAGTGGGCGCCATACACCAGGAGAACATCTTTTTTTTCGTCATCTCCGCTCCACGGGAGCCACTAGTTCTCGGCCACCCCTGGCTCGTCCTCCATGATCCGGTCATCTCCTGGAAATCTGGCGATATCACAGCTTGGAGTGAGGTATGTAGGGCAGAGTGCCTCAATTTACCGTGCAAGACGTCTACTGTGGAGGATGCGCAGGGTGCGGTGTCTACTGTGGTCCCTACAGAATACCAGGATTACGCGCAGGTGTTCTCCAAGGAGAGGGCTACCGTGTTACCACCTCATCGGGCCTGGGACTGCGGGATTGATCTACTATCCGGAGCTACACCTCCTCGTGGAAGAATCTACCCGTTGTCACAGCCTGAACGAGAAGCGATGAGTCAGTATGTTGATGAGGCGCTACAGCAAGGGGCCATTCGCCCATCGACGTCTCCCGCCGCATCCAGTTTTTTCTTTGTGAAGAAAAAGGATGGCGGACTGCGTCCTTGTATCGACTATCGAGGGTTGAACGATATAACCATAAAAAATCGTTACCCCCTTCCTTTGATTCCAGCCGCCCTTGAACAGGAGGGACAGGCCTCCATGTACAGTAAACTGGACCTCAGGAGTGCGTACAATCTGGTGCGTATTAGAGAGGGGGATATGAATGGAAGACCGCCTTCATCACACATCGAGGACACTACGAATATTGTGTCATGCCCTATGGACTTACCAACGCGCCCTCAGTATTTCAGGCGTTCGTGAATGACATTTTCAGAGACATGATTGATCGATTTGTCATAGTATACATTGATGACATCCTCATATATTCTAACTCGCTGAGTGAACATGTGTCCCATGTACGACAGGTTCTGGATCGGCTCCTACAACATTCTCTGTTTGTGAAGGCAGAAAAAAGCGAATTCCACGTCACTACGATTTCCTTCCTTGGGGCCATACTCACTCCCGACGGTGTTAAACTGGATGAATCTAAGGTGCAAGCGGTACAAGACTGGCCTCAACCCAAGACGGTGAAGGAGCTCCAGAGGTTCTTAGGGTTTGCCAATTACTATAGACGGTTCGTGCGTAATTTCAGCACAACCGCAGCGCCTCTGTCGGCGATGACCAGCTACAAGGGTCGCGGTCTGAACTGGACGGAGGGGGCAGTGCGTGCGTTTGAGACGCTGAAGCAACGTTTTACCACCGCTCCTATTCTATGTCAGCCGGACCCTACCTTACCGTTTATCGTGGAAGTGGACGCTTCGGAGGTTGGAGTTGGAGCCGTGTTATCCCAACGCCAAGGTGAGCCGCCTAAATCACGACCCTGTGCTTTCTTTTCCCGGAAATTGAATGCTGCCGAGCATAACTATGACGTGGGTAATCGGGAATTACTGGCGGTGAAGTTAGCCCTGGAGGAGTGGAGACATTGGTTGGAGGGAGCAGAGCATCCGTTCCAGGTGCTCACGGACCACCGCAACCTGGAGTATCTTCACAGCGCCAAACGACTGAACTCCCGACAGGCCAGGTGGTCTTTATTCTTCAACCGGTTCCGATTCACTGTGTCTTATATCCCCGGGTCCAAGAATGGTAAGGCGGATGCGCTTTCCCGACGGTTCGAGCGCACGGAAAGACCCGTGGAGCCAGAAACTATTCTCCCCATGAGTTACCGTGCTGGACCGGTGAGGTGGGCTATTGATGACACGATTCAGGAGAGCTTACAAGCGGAGCCGGCCCCTCCAGAAACCCCGGAGTCTAAGGTGTTTGTGCCAGCTTCTCTTCGCCCTCAACTGATGGAATGGTGCCACACGTCGCTGGGATCTGGTCATCCTGGAATCACTCGAACTACACAACTCATCAGCCGAAAATACTGGTGGGATTCCCTCGCAGATGACGTCAGAGACTATGTCTTATCCTGTCCAGTATGTGCCCAGTCCAAGGTACCTCGTGCACTACCGGAGGGTAAGCTGATGCCATTGCCAACTCCTCAACGACCATGGTCGCACATTGCTATGGACTTTATTACCGACCTACCTGAATCAGAGGGCCATACTGTAATTCTCGTGGTCATCGATCGTTTCTCCAAGATGTGTCGGTTAGTACCTATGACCCGTTTGCCTAACGCCACTCAGATGGCTGAGACTATGTTTACCCAGGTGTTCCGGCAGTTTGGTGTCCCGGAGGATATTGTTTCCGACCGGGGACCCCAGTTTGTATCCCGGGTATGGAAGGCGTTCTGCGAACGCTTGGGCATTTCGGTTAGCCTAACCTCCGGATATCATCCCCAGGCCAATGGGCAGACAGAACGGCTCAACCAGGAAATTGGGAAATATCTACGGCAACAATGTTCGCGGCAACCGCAAGAGTGGAGTCGATTCCTTCCTTGGGTAGAGTATGCTCAGAACTCACTCATTCACACCTCCCTACATTTAACGCCCTTCCAGTGTGTTCTAGGGTATCAACCTCCCCTGTTTCCGTGGGATACCGCATCAGGGATGGTACCGGCGGTGGACGAGTGGTTCCGTCGGAGTGCGCAGGTCTGGGAGACGGCCCATCAACATCTCAGCCAAGCCTCACAACAACAAAAGACCTACGCCGACCGACGCCGGAGACCTACTCCCATTTATCAACCCGGGCAACGAGTGTGGCTGTCTACCCGAGACCTGCGGTTCCGACGGAGCTGCAAGAAGCTCCAACCCAGGTACATTGGTCCCTTCAAAGTACAGAGGCGTATTAACCCTGTCACCTACCGTCTGTTCCTCCCTCGACACTACAGGATAAACCCTACGTTCCACGTCTCCCTGCTGAAACCTGTCCATTATAGCCCGATGTATCCACCAATCGCTCAACAACCTACTACACCACCTTTGGAGGATGAACAGGACACCATCTATACAGTCCACGAGATACTGGAGTCAAGACGGAGACGAGGGGGCATCGAATATCTCGTGGACTGGGAGGGATATGGACCTGAGGAACGGTCCTGGGTTCCGGCTAAGGATATACTGGATCCCGCTCTCAAGGCCACTTTCCACGCTGAGCACCCAGATCATCCAGGACCCCGACCCAGAGGAAGACCACCCGGTAGAGGTAGAAGGCCGTCAGGAGCCGGCCCTGGGGAGGGGGATACTGTAAGGGATCGGGGTTTGGCAGGATCTAGACAGAGTCTGACACTTCCCCGATCTACTGAGAGGGGGAGTCATCAGACTCGATCTGATTCACCTGAGTTCTGAGCACACCTGTCAGTAATTAGTATAGGATTTAAGGTGTGCTCAGAAGCTCAGTCGGCGCGAGGTATTGTTCCATTGTGACTTGCTAAGCGTTTTGTTCCGAGTGAGAGAGAGAGAGTTTGTTGTTTTGATTACCCGTGTATCCGACCAGTGCCTTGTTAGTTGACTCCCCGTATTGCTTAATCCTCTACTTGTCTACCCCAGTGATTACCGTTCTCGGATCCTGTGCCTGTGACCTCGACTACGACTAAGCCCGCTCCTTTGGTACCTCTGCCTGTCTATGCCTGGCCCGGTTTTGACCACAGCCCGCCCGACCACGATTAAGCCTTTCCCTTGTCTGTACTTTAATAAAGCATCGCTATTCTGCGATTGGATCTTACCACTCTGTCCGAGTATTCATTACACATGCTAAGCCAGTGGTATCAGAGTATTAGTCTGTGGTTATGTTTCAAGACGCAGAAACATGCTGACGTGGTCTGCCGACTGTTATGTTATTTTAGTCTACCATTGGAAATCCACTCCATGAGTAGTTGTATCCCAATTAGATCTAATTGCACCAACAAGACTTTTGTTATACAACCATGTAATGGAATCAATTTGCCACTGTCCTTAGCCTTGTTTTTCTCTGATTGGACTACAAGATAATTTACTTTAGAGCAGGAATTGGCAACTAGCGACCCGCCCGCGACTCAGTTGGGGTCTCAACTTACTGTTGAGAGTTAGAATAGTATAATACACAAGGTGCAATTTCGTAATTTGGTTGTCTATCAGCAGTTTTTCTCTTGTTATGTCATTCACTGACAGTCACTCAATTAGCCAATGTCAGCTAACAGTTTTTAGATTGGTAAGTTAGTCTAGCGGCCAGCTATCCAAACTTGTAGCAATCATGGTCGAATTACCGACCAGGGGGCCCCCATGAATTTTGTTAGTCACACTCAGATATCATATTAAAAATTGCAAAATCTTCTCTCCGCTCCCATGGCAAAATGTGTAGAATTGCAGGAAATGAACTCCAAAACTATGAATGTTTCTCACCGCAAAAATGTTTTGCCTCCAACAAAATTTAGCTTAGTTCCCCCAAAAGGCTTGGGCCAGCTTTGACTGCGTGTGTGGGTATGTGGGTACGCAGACCCGTGAGCCACTGCAT
Source organism: Coregonus lavaretus (assembly GCF_964263955.1). Lineage (NCBI taxonomy): Eukaryota > Metazoa > Chordata > Actinopteri > Salmoniformes > Salmonidae > Coregonus > Coregonus lavaretus. Next base: position 17,322 of record NW_028166522.1, read on the forward strand.
CCCCTCATGATGAGTTCAGATTTTTTGTTGCCCCGACCCCATCAAAGTTGCCCATCCCTGGTTTAGAGCAAGGGCTGCAAAATGGACGGAGGCCCAAAAAGGACATGTTCACCTGTGATTTACCATGTTTCACTGCCAAATTACCTTTAATGTAAGACACAATTTATGGTTTTTATTATCTATCCTGTAAATTGCTAGTTGCACTCCATTTCTGCGGCTCATTTTCACATTTATTTTAAAGATAACCTCTTTGGGCTCCCGAGTGGCGGAGCGGTCTAAGGCACTGCATCTCAGTGCTTGTGGCATCCCTGCAGACATCCTGGTTCGATTCCAGGCTGTATCACAACCGTCCGTGATTGGGAGTCCCATAGGGCGGCGCACAATTGGTCCAGGTTTGGCCGGTGTAGGCCGTCATTGTAAACAAGAATTTGTTCTTAACTGACTTGCCTAGTTAAATAAAGGTTGGTAAAAAATGTAGTTGCGCCCTCAGAACAGCCTCAAATCTTTGGGGCATGGTGTTGAAAGCATTCCCCAGGGATGCTGGCCCATGTTGACTCCAATGCTTCCCACAGTTGTGTCAAGTTGGCTGGATGTCCTTTGGGTGGTGGACCATTCTTGATAAACATGGGAAACTGTTCAGTGTGAAAAACCCAGCAGCGTTGTAATTCTTGACACACTCAAACCGGTGTGCCTAGCACCTACTACCACACCCTGTTCAAAGGCACTGAAATCTTCCTCTGAATGGCACACATACACAATCCATGTCTCAATTGTCTCAAGGCTCCAAAAAAGTATTCTACACTGATTGAAGTGGAATTAACAAGTGACATCGCAGTGGATTGTGTATGTGTGTGTGTATGTGTGGCGCAGTGGTCTAAGGCACTGCATCGCAGTGCTAACTGTGCCACTAGAGATCCTGGTTCGAATCCAGGCTCTGTCGCAGCCGGCCGTGACCAGGAGACTCATGGGCGGCGCACAACTGGCCCAGCGTCGTCCAGGGTAGGGGAGGGAATGGCCGGCAGGGATGTAGCTCAGTTGATAGAGCATGGCGTTTGCAAATCAAATCAAATCAAATTTTATTGGTCACATGCGCCGAATACAACAGGTGCAGACATTACAGTGAAATGCTTACTTACAGCCCTTAACCAACAGTGCATTTATTTTAAACAAAAAAGTAAGAATAAAACAACAACAAAAAAAGTGTTGAGAAAAAAAGAGCAGAAGTAAAATAAAGTGACAGTAGGGAGGCTATATATACAGTAAAATAAAGTGACAGTAGGGAGGCTATATATACAGGGGGGTACCGTTGCAGAGTCAATGTGCGGGGGCACCGGCTAGTTGAGGTAGTTGAGGTAATATGTACATGTGGGTAGAGTTAAAGTGACTATGCATAAATACTTACTTAACAGAGTAGCAGCAGCGTAAAAAGGATGGGGTGGGGGGGCAGTGCAAATAGTCCGGGTAGCCATGATTAGCTGTTCAGGAGTCTTATGGCTTGGGGGTAGAAGCTGTTGAGAAGTCTTTTGGACCTAGACTTGGCACTCCGGTACCGCTTGCCGTGCGGTAGCAGAGAGAACAGTCTATGACTAGGGTGGCTGGAGTCTTTGACAATTTTGAGGGCCTTCCTCTGACACCGCCTGGTATAGAGGTCCTGGATGGCAGGGAGCTTTGCCCCAGTGATGTACTGGGCCGTACGCACTACCCTCTGTAGTGCCTTGCGGTCAGAGGCCAAGCAGTTGCCATACCAGGCGGTGATGCAACCAGTCAGGATGCTCTCGATGGTGCAGCTGTAGAATTTTTTGAGGATCTGAGGACCCATGCCAAATCTTTTTAGTCTCCTGAGGGGGAATAGGCTTTGTCGTGCCCTCTTCACGACTGTCTTGGTGTGTTTGGACCATGATAGTTCGTTGGTGATGTGGACACCAAGGAACTTGAAGCTCTCAACCTGTTCCACTACAGCCCCGTCGATGAGAATGGGGGCGTGCTCAGTCCTCTTTTTTTTCCTGTAGTCCACAATCATCTCCTTTGTCTTGGTCACGTTGAGGGAGAGGTTGTTGTCAGGGTTGTGGGTTCGATTCCCACGGGGGGCCAGTAAAATAAAAATGTATTCACTAACTGTAAGTTGCTCTGGATAAGAGCATCTGCTAAATGACTAAAATGTAAAAAATGTAATAAGGGTTCATAGCTTTCACCTGGATTCACCTGTGCAATCTATGTCATGGAAAGAGCAGGTGCTCTTAATGTTTTGTATACTCAGTGTATATGTCAATGGAAGCAATCTATACCAGCAAAGTACCTTACTGTGTTTTAAAATGGTTCTGTTTGTGACACAACCTTATTCTGAAAAACAACTTGAAGTGAGGAGACTTTGGGCACAGAAACGTAATGACTGCGCATTGAAGAACAATGTAGGGACAAAGGAATTCACAGTGACTTGATATGATGTTCATAAATCAATGGTTAAATATATATTCATCCAACAAAATAATTTTTCTTTATGCTCCACTGGCCTCAAACATTCACCACAAGAAGCTTTGTTTAAGAATAAGAAGACGTCATTTCAATTAACAATGGGAAGGTAGTCGCTTAAAAATGTCACCTCTTACATTTGAATTCAAAAGGGTATGGAGGTTAGTGTTTGTGCACAGTTGGTGTACACAGAGCCACCAAAGGCCTTGATTCCTGATTCCTCCATCGTAGCTCATTCTGTCAATCAAAGCAATGTATGCTCCACCACCCCTTCCCATACAGAGGAAGAACCCCCCAGCATTAGTCTTGAAAACCCAACCCTAGGCAACAGTGACTAGGGTCTGGTTTCATGATGGACTCTTTTGGCAACTTCGATAAGGGAAAAAAAAAATATTCTGACAGATCACGAGGCAGACATGCCAGAACGTCGTGACTCGAAACTAAAGTTTGCAGGCAAAACCTTTGCAGTGATTTTAGTGAAGGTAGTTAATGCAAACTAGCCACTTGCGAAATGCACTCATTAAAAATAACCTCTGTGATCTCCATCTTGCTAGCTACTATTTTGTATTTTATTCAATAATAATAAATAATAATAAGCCATTTAGCAGACGCTTTTATCCAAAGCGACTTACAGTCAAGTGGCAGTGACGCAGTTCCTCTATGCCAAGCTGGCGTTCTACTACGTACAGACATTGTTAAGCGGAGGCATTTTAAAATTGTGAGAAGCAACCCGGATGACTAGAAAGACTTCCCCAACATCACATGATACGTGTGTGTGTATGTACTGTATGTGCGTGCGTTCCTGAGCGTGTGCGTGCTTGCGTGTGTGTGTGTGTGTGACATTCCATCCAGGATCTGATGTCATGCAAAGGATAGAAATGAAACCTCAAAGATACACCTCAAAGCCATCATGCTCTTCATACATCAGTAGAGAGCAGGGGAAAGGACCTGATTATGTGTGAGAGAAGATGGATCACACATATTTCTGTTATCTTGACGATAGCAGCTTGTTCTGTGTATATCACTTACTGAATGGAAGAGATTCAATGGTTTAGAAAAGTCAAATGGCAATTTAACTTTGATCATACCACATCACTGATTTCCATTTGAATCCATCTTTGATTGCATCAGATGAATTTCTCTTTCCTGAAATATGAAATAACAAGGTCAGGGTCTCAGTCGGTACGTTTCAGTCAGTCCTGTGCTGCTGGTTTCCTCACACAGCCTGGTCTGGGTGCACTTCAATTTACCATCTCATTATTCAAAATGAAAAATGAAAATTGGAGCCTGAAGCATTTGTATTTGAACAAAAGAGGGGGAAGCCAGATTATGAATGTTCAAAACCTAATTTCTATTGCAGTTCCATTATTCTTCTATTAATCACAGATTCATTCTCTCTGTGCTCTTGAAGTAAAACCTCACTCATACACTATTAATGTCCTCCATAAAAAAAAGAAGAAATTGGCACGGCTATCTGCTATGTTTAATTTATGGAGGATACTTTTTTCTACTTGTGATGACTCACAGCAAAATGTGTCAGGGAAACTTGTTATGTTTTAATCAGTGCAAATGAATCCACTCGTTATTTGCCAAACAAGTCAAGTCATTGTGGCAGCTGAAGAAGACAAAAAGACAGCAGATGATTTCAATTGGTCCGCTTTCTTTCTTTCTTTTTTAATCTCAGTGATTGTGACGGAGGGAATGGCATGTCTTTCTGTTCCTATTCTCTTTTATAGCAAGACTAATATCCATAAAGTGAGATGAGATTTAATGCATATTGATTACTCCAGAGACCCGGGGATCGAGTCGGGGGAGAAATCGGCAATTAAAGAATTTTCCTTCTCCATAAACTGCACCTTTAAACAGCTGACAAACACTACACATGCCCACCTCTGCATCGGTCCTGAGTATTGTTTAAATGGAGCAAATTCATCTTTAGAGAAAACCCTTCTAACCCTTCAGAATCCTCCATGCCAAGCATGGGAGTGTGACTATTACATATTCAGTGCTTTTCTAACAGATGCTATGTTGAAAATACGAAATAAGTAAATACTTGTCCTGTTATACTGAAAGATAAAAGCTACTGCTAAATGTACATGTATAATAAATGTGTTATAGAATAAGATTACATTCAAATAGTATATTATCTAGACAATATAATTACAAGGGGAAAATTTTATCTATAATCACATAGAATAGAGTGTATTTTCCAACATTTCTGTTTGGACAAATTTTGTCCATGTATATATTCATAAGCAGTGGAGCATGAAGGTATTCTCATTTTGTGTGCAATGAGGCCTTGACACTGACCCTGCTTTTTAAGCACATTAAAATGGGGATACAAATTAAACATTGAAGTATGACTTGGTTTGACTCCAGTTTTTCAGATCTGCTATATACCCTAGTATTGATATTGGCGCATATAGATTTGCAGGAAGTGTCTTTCTCATTATGATCAGCCAGTCGTTAGTTTGATTAAAAGCCTCATAATCCCTCGAGGCTAACCTTGGCCTACACCACAAAGGGAGGGTGCAGAGCTGTAATATGACGGACAGGGGTTTGATCCAATGAGATAAATACAAAACCACACCCACAAAACCCACCCACCCACCAGCCATACAACACAACAACACAGAAAGAAAGCAATTTGCAGTGTTCATTTTTGTTCCATGCCAAATGGAGTGAAATAAAAGGAGCCTTTGGATTGGAAAGCCGTTTAAGACATTGATTCACCTTGGGTTCAGACCCAGTGTCTAATCATAGCCATGGGAGGCCAGTCAAGGCCAGGGTATTTCAGGCCTAGAGAGACAATGTTCTGTTTTAACTATACTCTGCTCTACATGAATCATATTCCCTATGTGATTTGTCAGCCATTACAGAACACGATGAATACATTTCATAGTCAGCCGCTATACAGTACTGCACCACCAGCCCTGTTTGCTTTAGAAAGGTTATGATTGTTTTTAGATCCACAGAATAATAAACTCGACCAAAAATGAAAAAAAAAACACTCCTTGTGCTCTTTTACAGTCTGTAAAATATAGCATCAGAATATATGGGTATTCAAATGTAAATGTAATTGAGCCCATTAACCTGTGAGCTATTATAGTCGGCTTGTTTGTCTGTTATGGATCTGATATGTAATAATAGATAAATACCAAGGTAATTGCAAATGTTAGAGAGAGGGGAGGACACAACATGTTCAACCCTCGTCACATTTGGCACGGGTCCCATGAAAGTGTTGCTTGTGCATATATCTGTTCCATCAGAAGCTATAAAGAGAGGGTGGGGGATGGTTGCTTTGTGGAGGAAGGGGGGGAGGAGGGGGTAGACGGGGAGGCAAGGGGAGGGTAGTTCTGTGAAACACACAACCTCATTATTCAGTCTATAGAACACACATCCACTCCATTGTTCTGTCAAATCAGCCCCAAACTGCCTGCCTAGCAGGGGTCTCAGCCCAAACACAGAGAGCTGCTGTAGTATAAAACTACTATCCAGATCTACAAAACAATCAGTCAGGAATAATGTCATTTATTTTTTTAATGCTCTTCATTTTGAAGCATAATCATCATAACTCTTTTTAACTACCGTTACAAAAGAGGGAAATGTAACCTAGCAATCCTAACTGTTTTAGAGAGATGGGAGACAAAGGAGACGATGATATCAGTACAAAGAGACATTCCCCTCAAATTAAATATATTGGTTTCATTTCCTTTTCTCCCTTGAAGCGGCCATGTTAGGAGAGAAAAAAGAGACAGGTGTAAGAGGTGTTATAGAGAGGGATGTGTTGGGAGGAGTATCTGCTCTGGCCGCCCTGGCTGCTCCTACATGGTGAATCATTGTCAGAAAGGTAAACTGATTTCATCACCAGGAGACTGACTGAGACTGGAATAGATGGCTTGTTTTTGCTCCAGCATGTCTGCTTGGCAAGCGTTCGTTTTGCCTTCCTTGGAGTGTGTGTTTCAGGACAAATAATTTCTGACACAGACATGGAGAGGCCTGCTAGTGTCGCTCGTACCCACCAGGGATTCATTTAAATATGCTTTAACTATTATTTCGCAGCAGCATCAATCATGAGGGATATGACAGAACCCTTTGTTCCAGACACAGGGTGTAAACACAGCTGCAGAGGCCTGGAGAACACTACTTCCCCTCCCTTATCTAACCACCACACCTGTCTGTCCTGTTCCACACACTACATCAAAACATCATCTACAGCTCTGATTATCCTAATGACACAAATGTCTTTAGGAAGACTCTCTCCATCCATCTATCTATCTATCTATCTATCTATCTATCTATCTATCTATCTATCTATCTATCTATCTATCTATCTATCTATCTATCTATCTATCTATCTATCTATCTATCTATCTATCTATCTATCTATCTATCTATCTATCTATCTATCTATCTATCTATCTATCTATCTATCTATCTATCTATCTATCTACAGTGGTTTCGGAAAGTATTCAGACCCATTCCCTTTTTCAACATTTTGTTACATTTACAGCCTTATTCTAAAATCGATTAATAAAAACAAAATCCTCATCAATCTACACAAAATACCCCATAATGACAAAGCCAACACAGGTTTTTAGATTTTTTTCCCCCAAAATGTATTAAAACTAAAAAACAGAAATAACTTATTTACATAAGTATTCATACCCTTTGCTATGAGACTCGAAATTGAGCTTAGGTGCATCCTGTTTCCATTGATCATCCTTGAGATGTTTCTACAACTTGATTGGAGTCCACCTGTGGTAAATTCAATTGATTGGACATGATTTGGAAAGGCACACACCTGTCTATATAAGGTCCCACAGTTGACAGTGCATGTCAGAGCAAAAACCAAGCCATGAGGTCGAAGGAATTGTCCGTAGAGCTCCGAGACAGGATTGTGTCGAGGCACAGATCTGGTGAAGGGTACACAAAATAATTCTGCAGCATTGAAGGTCCCAAAGAATACAGTGGCCTCCATCATTCTTAAATAGAAGAAGTTTGGAACCATCAGCTATTCCTAGAGCTGGATGCCCAGCCAAACTGCGCAATCGGGGGGAAAGGGCCTTGGTCAGGGAGGTGACCAAGAACCCAATGGCCACTCTGACAGAGCTCCAGAGTTCCTCTGTGGAGATGGGAGAACCTTCCTGAAGGACAACCATCTCTGCAGCACTCCACCAATCAGGCCTTTATGATAGAGTGGCCAGACGGAAGCCACTCCTCAGTAAAAGGCACATGACAGCCTGCTTGGAGTTTGCCAAAAGGCACCTAAAGGACTCTCAGACCATGAGAAACAAGATTATCTTGTCTGATGAAACCAATACTGAACTCTTTGGCCTGAATGTCATGCATCAGGTCTGGAGGAAACCTGGCACCATCCCTAGGGTGAAGCATGGTGGTGGCAGCATCATGCTGTGGGGATGTTTTTCAGCGGCAGGGACTTGTCATGATCGAGGGAAAGATGAACGGGAACAAAGTACAGAGAGATCCTTGATGAAAACCTGCTCCAGTGCGCTCAGGACCTTAGACTGGGGCGAAGGTTCACCTTCTAACAGGACAACGACCCTAAGCACACAGCCAAGACAACACAGGAGTGGCTTCGGGACAAGTCTCTGAATGTCCTTGAGTGGCCCAGCCAGAGCCCAGAATTAAACCTGATAGCTGTTCAGTGATGCACCCCATCCAACCTGACAGAGTTTGAGAGGATCTGCAGAGAAGAATGGGAGAAACTCCCCAAATACAGGTGTGCCAGGCTTGTAGCGTCATACCCAAGAAGACTTGAGGCTGTAATCGCTGCCAAAGGTGCTTCAAAAAGTACTGAGTAAAGGGTCTGAATACTTATGTAAATGTTTTTTCTTTGTCATTATGGGGTATTGTGTGTAGTTTGATGAGGAAAAAATATAATTTAATCCATTTTAGAATAAGGCTGTAACGTAAAACTAAATGTGGAAAAAGTCAATGGGTCTGAATACTTTCCGAATGCACTGTATCTATCTATCTATCTATCTATTTATCTATCTATCTATCTATCTATCTATCTCGCTATCACTCTCTCGCTTTCTCCTCCCTTCTTTAATTAAAGACAGAATCACATCCTCCCCACCAAACTGGGAATTATCATCCGGTTTGTTTTCTTATTGTTACCAATGATTTACTCTGAATGTCTTCCATTATTTGATATATAGTATTTGCATTGAATGTATACATATATCTAGATATATTTTCTATGATGTAAAGTAAATAGTATCACAGCTAGATAGTAAGATAAACATTGACTTGTCAGAAGTCAAAGCACCACACTGTGATATGATGGTCTTTGACACAATTACTTGAGGCCAGACGAGCTGATGTCCTAACAAACTTCCTTCCAAATGACAGCTGAACTACTGCACTGACTTAGACAAGTAGACATTCTACGTTTACTCAAAGCTCTCAACTCTACAGTTCCTTCAGAAAGTATTCATACCCCTTGACTTTTTGTTGTGTTACAGTCTGACTTCAAAATGGATTTAATATTTTAAAAAATCTCACCCATCTACACACAATACCCCATAATGACAAAGGGAAAACATGTTTTTAGAAATGTTTGCAAATTTATTGAAAATGAAATACAGAAATATCTTATTTACATACAGTTGAAGTCGGAAGTTTACATACACCTTAGCCAAATACATTAAACTAAATTCCTGACATTTAGTCTAGTTAAAATTCCCTGTCTTAGGTCAGTTAGGATCACCACTTTATTTTAAGAATGTGAAATGTCAGAATAATAGTAGAGAGAATGATTTCTTTCAGCTTTTATTTATTTCATCACATTCCCAGTGGGTCAGAAGTTTACATACACTCAATTTGTATTCGGTAGCATTGTCTTTAAATTGTTTAACTTGGGTCAAACGTTTCGAGTAGTCTCCCACAAGCTTCCCACAATAAGTTGGGTGAATTTTGTCGCCTTCCTTCTGACAGAGCTGGGGTAACTGAGTCAGGTTTGTAGGCCTCCTTGCTCACACACGCTTTTTTAGTTCTGCCCTCACATTTTCTATAGGATTGAGGTCAGGGCTTTGTGACGGCCACTCCAATACCTTGACTTTGTTGTCCTTAAGCCATTTTGCCACAACTTTTGAAGTATGCTTGGGGTCATTGTCCATTTGGAAGACCCATTTGCGACCAAACTTTAACTTCCTGACTGATGTCTTGAGATGTTGCTTCAATATATCCACATAATTTTCCATCCTCATGATGCCATCTATTTTGTGAAGTGCACCAGTCCCTCCTGCAGCAAAGCACCCCCACAGCATGATGCTGGCACCCCCGTGCTTCACGGTTGGGATGGTGTTCTTCGGCTTGCGAGCTACCCCCTTTTTCCTCCAAACATAACGATGGTCATTATGGCCAAACAGTTCTATTTTTGTTTCATCAGACCAGAGGACATTTCTCCAAAAAGTACGATCTTTGTCCCCATGTGCAGTTGCAAACCGTAGTCTGTCTTTTTTATGGCAGGTTTTGGAGCAGTGGCTTCCAGGTTATGTCAATATAGGACTCGTTTTACTGTGGATATAGATACTTTTGTACCTGTTTCCTCCAGCATCTTCACAACGTCCTTTGCTGTTGTTCTGGGATTGATTTGCACTTTTCGCACCAAAGTACGTTCATCTCTAGGAGACAGAACGCGTCTCCTACCTGAGCGGTATGACGGCTGCGTGGTCCCATGGTGTTTATACTTGCGTACTATTGTTTGTAGAGATGAACGTGGTGCCTTCAGGCATTTGGAAATTTTTCCCAAGGATGAACCAGACTTGTGGAGGTCTACCATTTTGTTTCTGAGGTCTTGGCTGATTTCTTAGGATTTTCCCATGATGTCAAGCAAAGAGGCACTGAGTTTGAAGGTAGGCCTTGAAATACATCCACAGGTACACCTCCAATTGTCTAACATGATGTCAATTAGCCTATCAGAAGCTTCTAAAGCTATGACATCATTTTCTGGAATTTTCCAAGCTGTTTAAAGGCACAGTCAACTTAGTGTATGTAAACTTCTGACCCACTGGAATTGTGATACAGTGAATTATAAGTGAAATAATCTGTCTATAAACAATTGTTGGAAAAATTACTTGTGTCATGCACAAAGTAGATGTCCTAACTGACTTAACAAAACTATAGTTTGTTAACAAGGAATGTGTGGAGTAGTAAAGAAACAAGTTTTAATGACTCCAACCTACGTGTATGTAAACTTCCGACTTCAACTGTATGTATTCACACCCCTGAGTCAATATTTTGTACAAGCACTTTGGCAGCGATTACAACTGTGAGTCTTTCTGGGTAAGTCTAAGAGCTTTCCACACCTGGATTGTGTAACATTGGTCCATTATTATTTTCAAAATTCTTCAAGCTCTTTCAAATTCGTTGTTGATCATTGCTAGACAACCATTTTCAGGTATTCCCATAGTTTTCCAAGTAGATTTAAGTCAAAACAGTAACTTGGCCACTCAGGAACATTCACTGTGTTCTTGGTAAGAAACTCCAGTGTAGATTTGGCCTTGTGTTTTTGGTTATTGTCCTGCTGAAACATGAATTAATATCCCATTGTCCGGTGGAAAGCAGACTGAACCAGGTTTTCCTCTAGGATTTTGCCTGTGCTTAGCTCCATTCCATAAATGTTTTATCCTGAAAAACTCTCCAGTCCTTAGCGATTACAAGAATACCCATAACATGATGCAGCCACCACTATGCTTGAAAATATGGAGAGTGGTACTCAGTAATGTGTTGTATTGGATTTGCCCCAAACATAACACTTTGTGTTCAGGACAAAAAGTGAATTGATTTACCACATTTTTTGGAAACAGGATGCATGTTCTGGAATATTTATATTCTGTATAAATGTTATTTTATTTTTATTTACTTTACCTTCATTTAACTAGGCAAGTCAGTTAAGAACAGATTCTTATTTACAATGACGGCCTAAACCGGCCAAACCCGGAGGACAGTGGCTTGCGAAAGTATTCACCCCCCTTGGCATTCTACCTATTTTGTTGCCTTACAACCTGGAATTACAATTGATTTTTGGGGTTTGTATCATTTGATTTACACAACGTGCCTACCACTTTGAAGATGCAAAATATGTTTTATTGTGAAACAAACAAGAAATAAGACAAAAAAACAGAAAACTTGAGCGTGAATAACTACAATTTTAGTCTCCTCTGACCAGAGTACCTTATTCCATATGTTTGGGAGTCTCCCACATGCCTTTTGGCGAACACCAAACGTGTTTGCTTATTTTTTTCTTTAAGCAATGGCTTTTTTCTGGCCACTCTTCCGTAAAGCCCAGCTCTGTGGAGTGTATGGCTTAAAGTGGTCCTATGGACAGATACTCCAATCTCCGCTGTGGAGCTTTGCAGCTCCTTCAGGGTTATCTTTGTTGCCTCTCTGATTAATGCCCTCCTTGTCTGGTCTGTGAGTTTTGGTAGGCGGCCCTCTCTTGGCAGGTTTGTTGTGGTGCCATATTCTTTCAATTTTTTTATAATGGATTTTATGGTGTTCCGTGGGATGTTCAAAGTTTCTGATATATTTTTATAACCCAACCCTGATCTGTACTTCTCCACAACTTTGTCTCTGACCTGTTTGGAGAGCTCCTTGGTCTTCATGGTGCCGCTTGCTTGGTGGTGCCCCTTGCTTAGTGGTGTTGCAGACCCTGTGGCCTTTCAGAACAGGTGTATATATACTGAGATCATGTGACAGATCATGTGAAACTTAGATTGCACACAGGTGGACTTTATTTAACTAATTATGTGACTTCTGAAGGTAATTGGTTTCGCTAGATCTTATTTAGGGGCTTCATCGCAAAGGGGGTGAATACATATGCATGCACCACTTTTCCGTTACTTTTCTTTTTGAAGTTTTTGAAGCAAGTAATTTTTTTTATTTCACTTCACCAATTTGGACTATTTTGCGTATGTCCATTACATGAAATCCAAATAAAATCCATTGAAATTACAGGTTGTAATGCAACAATATAGGAAAAACGCCAAGGGGGTTGAATACTTTTGCAAGGCACTGTAGGCTTCCTTCTTTTTACCCTGTCAATTAGGTTAGTATTGTGGAGGAACTACAATGTTGTTGATTTATCCTTCCTTTCCGGCAACTGAGTTAGGAAGGACGGCTGTATCTTTGTAGTGACTGGGTGTATTGATAAACCATCCAATAACTTCACCATGCTCAAAGGGATTTTTCAATTCAATTTTTATTTTTAGCCATCTACCAATAGGTGCCCTTCTTTGCGAGGCATTGGAAAACCTCCCTCGTCTTTGTAGTTGAATCTGTGTTTGAAATTCACTGCTTGACTGAGAAACCTTACAGACGATTGTATGTGTGGGGTACAGAGATGAGGTATTCATTGTTATTGCACACAGAGTGAGTCCATGCAACTTATTATGTGACTTGTTTAGCAAATGTGTCCTCCTGAATGTATTTAGGCTTGCCATAACAAAGGGGTTGAATACTTATTGACTCAAGACATATCAGCTTTTCATTTTTAATTAATTAGTAAAAATTCCACTTTCACATTATGGGATATTGTGTGTAGGCCAGTGACAAAAAAAGCTAAATTTTATCCATTTTAAATTCAGGCTCTAACACAACAACATGTGGAAAAATTCAAGGGGTGTGAAACTGTGATAATATCTACTGTGCAACATTTTTATGCAATGCTCTGGTATTGGGAACGTTTCTTGTGCCAATAAGAGTCTTTTGAACTATGGCCAATAGAGTCTTGGTTGACCTTGACATTCTGCATTGATTGTAGTTTATACAGTAACTGTTGAAATGGACCAAGTGGTCTCAGATTTAATCTGGTCTAATAAAGTCTATCAAACTGGGGTTGCACAGTTAAATGGGCCTGAAGTTGATTATTGCCATTACTCAATACAATTAGAATTTGATCATTTTAAGCTAAGAGAAGCTGAATTGGCAGCACACAGTTATTTTTAAGAGGCAACTGAGGCGTTCATGATTCTCTGTTTAGCACAGCAAAACGTATAATCTGGTAAAGACCCAACAAAAAGGGAACAGTGAAAAGTGAGGGACAAGCAGAAATCCCATTAACAACAATCCTTAGTATTTAACAAGCTAACTGGTCAGCCAAGAGTACATCACCACTGCCCAAATAAAGGCCCTGTGAAGTAAATCAATGTGGGCCTCTGGTACATGACCCAATTGACTTTGAGGGGCTAATGCATTGATGTTGATATGGAGAGTACTAGAGTGAAGAAAATTCAATTGCGAAACAGCAGAGTAGTCAGAAGTGTTGTGTGTGTGTGTGTGTGTGTGGGGGGGGGGGGGGGGGGGTGCAATAGGAGAGAGAGAGGTCACCCCTGGGTTTAGCTACACGCTCAGCTATCTATGACCTCTGTGATGTGGGTTTAGTTGTCTTCTCCAGATGCAGGTGTAATGCTCAGTGGTACCCATTTTCTGCTTTGTTTGGAAAGCATAATTTTAAGATCAGTGTTGGCTACAGCACCCAACAAACAAGGGAATGAAAAATAGCTTGTAATTTACTAACATTTCCCCTGGCAATACCATCCACCATTGTAGACTATAGCCATATAGTACTCTGCACTTTACCACTATAGTACAACTGCTCGGGTGCAATAGGAGAATGGACTAGGTCATGGACATTGGCAAATAGGAGAACATTTCAACAGTAACCGGTAAACAATCTAGCTACTATATGCAGCAGAGACAAGTCCACGATATTACATGCAAAGGCAACTTTTCCACACTGCAGAAATGGAAGACAAGGCAGAGGTTCATTCTAACAGTTTGAATAGAGCGGAGTGATTCCTGTCAATATGGTGTCAAGGCATCACAAAATCAGAGCAGTGTGTCAAGAAAGGCCAACCACTGTTCATGGTCTCCTTGTTCCATACTATTACAGTATATCACAAGGTTGCCAGAAAAAGTTCAACATGGCGTCATATATGTTCACTAATTATGTGTGTGTGTTGAGAACCATTTCCCCACCGAGAGATACTGTACATGGTGTTATCATGTATTACTTGAGACTGGCAAGAATCTAATGAGAAGCCTACCTCACAATTCCTTCTCAATTATTTAATGAACCTACTTTTTTCTCTTTATTTCTCACCACTTTTTCTAATGTACCTTCTGCAAGTCTTTAAAAAAACGTAGCCCAGCACACCTGCAAGCCTAACCAGAGCAGCAGGATTTGAATCAGCCACTCCAACTTTTATTTCTGAAATATTTCATGTTCTAATGACTGGGCCTTTCATTTCACACCAGGTCTGTGTCGGCTGCACTGAATTGATCTGCATGAAATATCAAAGGCCTAGCCACGGCAGCTTTCAGAAATGAACCAATGATAATCTTCATATCTGTTGAGCTGACAGAAGACAGTACTCTCTTTTTCTCTCTTTCCTTTCCTTCACCTTATTGTCGTTCTTTTGTAAATTCTCTACTGTTGCCTTGCCAAGTCTCGTGTATGTAAGTGCATGTGATAGTACGTTTGTACCCTCGGACAAAGCTATTGTGTACTAACTGTTTGCCTACCAAAAGTTGTACTTCTCCAGTCAATATTTTCTGTTTTATGAAGAGTTACCCACAACAAATAACTGTCAATCTTTTATTTATTGGACAAAACTTACAGTAGATATCTGGATTACACTCTGAATTCAGTCTAGCACAACAACATAATGAGAAGTGTCTTAAGGGACGTATTTGAGGGCAGAAAAGCCAGACTATTATAAACTTGCAGAAATTATAAGGACTATTCCCTAAGGTTCAATGTAAGGATGATAGTGTGTGACAGGTGACTACAGACATAAACACTGTACCTCTGGGGGATATGATCTATCACATGCACTGTATAAACAAATAATTTCACTGGATAAGATCAAATAACGTGCACACATACCTTCCTGTTTTATTTGATAAGAGTCCACACATACACGCATGGCCGCACGCAAACACGCAAGTGCATGCACGCACGAATACACACACACACACACACACGCACTCACACACACACACACACACAAATAAAGTGCAAAGAAACACACCATGGGCACGTTCAGCTGTCCTGAAAGTAATGAAGTGCAACCTTAAGACATCTGTATATAAAATACTGTGTCTCATTGTTTGTACACAGGGAGGTTGTGGAGCTGCTGCCAGCGGCCATCTTTAACCCCACCACCTGACAGGTTGTGACACTCTGGCTCTATGGACGCTTATAGTGAGCCAGGGTTGTTCATTTTCATGTGTTTGGGTGTATTTCATTTGGTGGTGTTGGGGATGGGTGAGTTTCATTTTGTTTGTGTCAGGTGGTGATTGGTCGATGACTCCCAATCGGAGGTAACGAGTGTCAGCTGTCGGCTCGTTATCTCTGATTGGGAGCCATATATATTCTGTGTGTTTTCTCCTTTGTGTTGTGGGTTATTGTTTCTTTGTTGCTGTTTGTCGTATTCAGTATAGAACTTCACGTATTGTCTTTTTGTTGTTTTTTCGTGGTTGCTTTGATTAATAAAGTCATCATGTTCACTCGCAACGCTGCGCATTGGTCCAATCCTTCAGACGATCGTGACAGAATAACCCACCACAAGAGGACCAAGCGGCGTAACAAGCGGCAACAGGACCTACCTACGCAGGATTTATGGACGCCTCCTAAGGATTTTTGGACATGGGAGGAGATTCGGGCTGGAAAGGGTCCTTGGGCACAACCGGAGGAATATCACCGCCCTCGTGAAGAGCTGGAGGCAGCTGCAGCCGAGAGGAGGTGGTATGAGGAGGAATATCACCGCCCTCGTGAAGAGCTGGAGGCAGCTGCAGCCGAGAGGAGGTGGTATGAAGAGGAAGCGCGGAGTCGAGGCTGGAAGCCCGTGGTTACTCCCCAAAAAATTTTTGGGGGGGGGCACATGGCTTGGGCGCCTGGGCAGCAGGAGGCTGCCACAGGTAGAGCTGGAGAGAAGGCTATCGGATTACGGGAACCATTGGCGAGTAGAGGGAGGGAAGTTGTTGTGGCACGGCATGAGAGACTGAAGTGTGTTACCAGTCTGGTCCGGTCCGTTCTTGATCCCCAGTTAAGGCCAGTGGTGGGTGTTCCCGGTACGGACCGGTCTGTTCCTACTCCACGCACCAGGTCCACGATGTGCGTCGCCAGCCCGGCCCGGCCTGTTCCGGTCACTCGCACCAGGGATAAGGTGCGTGTCGCCAGCCCAGCCCGGCCTGTTCCTGCTCCACGCACGAATCCTACGGGGTGCGTTACCAGTCGGCCAGAGTCTGCCGTCTGCCCAACGGCGCCTGAACTGCCCGTCGGCCCTATGGCGTCTGAACTGCCCGTCTGTCAAGCGCTGCATAAGCCGCCCGTCTGTACTGAGCCTGCAAAGCCGCCCGTCTGCCATGAGCCTTCAGAGCCGTCCGCCAGATCGGAGCCGCTAGTGCCTTCCGCCAGACAGGAGCCGCTAGAGCCTTCCGCCAGACAGAATCATACACCTGCTATGGAATCAGCAGGAGCCGACGCAGCCCATACTAGACTGGAAGCTCAGGTTCGGAACCAGAAAGAGCAGCTCCTGCAGATGGGAGCCGCCCTGCTGGAGGTGATGACTGCAATCCGAGGCTGGGGTCCGCCTCCACCGCCAGCCTCCCAGCCAGCACCATCAGCCAGCCATGAGCAGCCAGATCTGTCAACCAGCCATGAGCAGCCAGACCCGTCAGCCAGCCATGAGCAGCCAGACCCGTCAGCCAGCCATGAGCAGCCAGATCCGTCAGCCAGCCATGAGCAGCCAGATCCGTCAGCCAGCCATGAGCAGCCAGGTCCGTCAGCCAGCCATGAGCAGCCAGATCCGTCAGCCAGCCATGAGCAGCCAGATCCGTCAGCCAGCCATGAGCAGCCAGACCCGTCAGCCAGCCATGAGCAGCCAGATCCGTCAGCCAGCCATGAGCAGCCAGATCCGTCAGCCAGCCATGAGCAGCCAGATCCGTCAGCCAGCCATGAGCAGCCAGATCCGTCAGCCAGCCATGAGCAGCCAGATCCGTCAGCCAGCCATGAGCAGCCAGATCCGTCAGCCAGCCATGAGCAGCCAGATCCGTCAGCCAGCCATGAGCAGCCAGATCCGTCAGCCAGCCAGGATCCGCCAGAGCCGTCCAGCCAGGATCCGCCAGAGCCGTCCAGCCAGGATCCGCCAGAGCCGTCCAGCCAGGATCCGCCAGAGCCGTCCAGCCAGGATCCGCCAGAGCCGTCCCGCCAGGATCCGCCAGAGCCGTCCAGCCTGGATCCGCCAGAGCCGTCCCGCCAGGATCCGCCAGAGCCGTCCCGCCAGGATCCGCCAGAGCCGTCCCGCCAGGATCCGCCAGAGCCAGCCAGCCAGGATCCGCCATCTAGTCAGGTACTGCCCCTTAGCCCGGTGCTGCCCCTTAGTCCGGTGCTGCCCTTTAGCCCGGTGCTGCCCCTTAGTCCGGTGCTGCCCCTGAGTCCGGTGCCGCCCCTTAGCCCGGTGCTGCCCCGTAGTCCGGTACTGCCCCTTAGTCCGGTGCTGCCCCTTAGGCCGGTGCTGCCCTTTAGCCCGGTGCTGCCCCTGAGTCCGGTGCTGCCCCTGAGTCCGGTGCTGCCCCTGAGTCCGGTGCTGCCCCTGAGTCCGGTGCTGCCCCTGAGTCCGGTGCTGCCCCTGAGTCCGGTGCCGCCCCTTAGCCCGGTGCTGCCCCTTAGTCCTGTACTGCCCTTTAGTCCGGTACTGCCCTTTAGTCCGGTGCTGCCCCTTGTCCCGGTGCTGCCCCTTATCCCGGTGCTGCCCCTTAGGCCGATGCTGCCCCTTAGTCCGGGGTTGCCCCTTAGTCCAGGTGGGGTTAGGTGGAGGGTGGTCATTGGGAGGAGGCTACCGAAGCAGGTTGTGACTGTGGTGGGGTGGGGATCACGACCGGGGCCAGAGCCGCCACCATGGACAGACGCCCACCCAGACCCTCCCCTAGTCCTGATGTTGGTGCGCCCGGAGTTCGCACCTTTAGGGGGGGGTACTGTGACACTCTGGCTCTATGGACGCTTATAGTGAGCCAGGGTTGTTCATTTTCATGTGTTTGGGTGTATTTCATTTGGTGGTGTTGGGGATGGGTGAGTTTCATTTTGTTTGTGTCAGGTGGTGATTGGTCGATGACTCCCAATCGGAGGTAACGAGTGTCAGCTGTCGGCTCGTTATCTCTGATTGGGAGCCATATATATTCTGTGTGTTTTCTCCTTTGTGTTGTGGGTTATTGTTTCTTTGTTGCTGTTTGTCGTATTCAGTATAGAACTTCACGTATCGTCTTTTTGTTGTTTTTTCGTGGTTGCTTTGATTAATAAAGTCATCATGTTCACTCGCAACGCTGCGCATTGGTCCAATCCTTCAGACGATCGTGACACAGGTACAGGGAAAGAAGAAGAGAATAGTTGCCTCAGGTGACTCCTCATCTCGGGTGAAATATCTTGTCATCAACCATTGTTCGGCATCTTTTTGTGTTTTTTTGTGTGGATTTTTATGAGGGTAAAACAGTCAGTCTGTCTGGTGAATGTTTAGTTCTGATTTTGAACGTCATAAATTACGCATAACTCATCTATGCTCTTTGACCTTTTCCCTTAATACTCTGCCCTACGTTGGGAGCACAGTCATCAGATTACTGATAGCACATGGTGATATTATTAACACATATCCCCAGCCCAGTGAGCCCATAACCCATCAGATAAAACAAACCACATATGGACCAGCAACCTAATGAGAAACTGTTTCCGTCAGCCATTATTTCAGGAAGATGGATTCTCTGGCAAATCAGGCCCAATCATCTAATCCATAAACTCAGTTACTTATTGTAATTTTACCAGCCTGATGGAATTCTCATACATGCTGCACTCTAATAGCGATACAGATATTATTCAAATGAGTTCAACAGCCTGCTCTCACTGATGGCATATGGCACTTTAGACAACCAATGCCATATGGAAACATATGGCTGGCGTTTTCAGACATAATGACAACAAACCATATGTAGGGTCATTTCTGACAGCCAGAGTGCATTTGTTGTCTCTGAAGGAGAAAACAATTCTGGGAAATGTGGCTTCATATCACACAATGTTTAACCAATCTGTGCTGGCTCGTGTAGTGGCGAAAAAGAGAATAGATGTATGGAGATTAAACTAAGAGAATGAAATTAAAATGGCATGTTTGTCTATATCACCTTATAGCGGGCCTACAATACAGTCCTCACATGGGAATTGCCATTAAATCTGGAGAGAAACATAATGGGGCTGTATTCCAAACTGCTTTCTTATGCTTTAAGGAGCTACATGTTTGCATGTTGTGGTAATATTAGGTAAAACCTAAATATTACATTTCTAAATGTTCTTGAAATGTTCTGAGGACCTCCAAGACAAGTGCTGATGGTATGAAAGGAGGTTGTGTTTTCTCTAGCAGGAGGTAAGCTTGGCTTCTTATATGGTGTTGAGTAAAGCTTAAACCATGTATTTAGATTGTAGGTAGGTATTGTAGTTAGGTATTGTAGGTAGTTTATTTAGGTAGTTATTGTAGGTAATTATAGGTAATTATTGTAGGTAAGTATTGTATTCGAGTGAGCCAGGTGAAGCACGAGGCTAGCTAACCTAGCGGGTAGCTACTGGTAACTTTTAGCAACTGTAGTAAAGCTTAAACCATGTATTTAGATTGTAGTTAGGTATTGTAGGTAGTTTATTTAGGTAGTTATTGTAGGTAATTATTGTAGGTAAGTATTGTATTCGAGTGAGCCTGGTGAATTTTTGCTGCGTTATGAAAGGAACTAGACACTGACACGAATTATCTGTTTAGTGTGTTAACACACTATTGGTAGTCTGTTGTAACCAAGTATTGGTGCTAAACTGTGTGTTATTGGATGCTAGCATGCTAGTTAGCTATGGCGTCATAGTTAGGCATTGTGGGCTGTTGTGGGTAGTTATTGTAGGTTAGCATTGTTTTTCGGCGGTGCCGGGTGTAGCACGAAGCTAGCTAGCTAGCCGTTTTTCAAACAAAGTCAACACAGTAGCCATTGCTAGCTAGCCAACACGACCAGCTAACTGTACTGTAGTAGCTAAATACAATATACTTGTGCTAGCTAGCCAACGTTTAATTATTGCTGCGTTATGAAAGGAACTAGACACGGACACGAATTATCTGTTTAGTGTGTTAACACACTATTGGTAGTTTGTTGTAACCAAGTATTGGTGCTAAACTGTGTGTTATTGGATGCTAGCATGCTAGTTAGCTATGGTGTCATAGTTAGGCATCGTGGGCTGTTGTGGGTAGTTATTGTAGATTAGCATTGTTTTCGGCTGTGCCGGGTGTAGCACGAAGCTAGCTAGCTAGCCGTTTTTCGAACAGAGCCAACACAGTAGCCATTGTGTGCTGTACTGTGGCAGCTAAATACAATATATTTGTGCTAGCTAGCCAACGTTTAATTATTGCTGCGTTATGAAAGGAACTAGACACGGACACGAATTATCCGTTTAGTGTGTTAACACACTATTGGTGGTTTGTTGTGACCAAGTGTTGGTGCTAAACTGTGTGTTATTGGATGCTAGCATGCTAGTTAGCTGTGGTGTCATAGTTAGCTAGCTGAATAAAGTGGGTTGAGTCCATTCCTTGAAACATTGAACCGCTGTGGTTCACAACAATTCTGATTTCTAAAGGTGGAAGTTGGGAGAGTTTTTGTTCGGGTGGTTCAGTGAAACAATTATAGTTTCTGAGGTGGAAGTTTTTGTGAGGGAGGCCCTGCTCTCTCCTCTCCCAGATGTTTAGTTCATTTCATTCCGATCTCCTCTGCATTATTGTAGCCATTTGCTACAGCCTGTCAACTATGCCTCTGCCTATCCCTGTTCTCTCCTCTCTGCACAGGCTACACAAACGCCTCACACCGCGTGGCTGCTGCCTCTCTAACCTGGTGGTCCCTGCACGCACCCCACACCTGGAGTTCCAGGTCTCAGGCAGCCTCTGGAACTGCCGTTCTGCTGCCAACAAAGCTGACTTCATCCCAGCCTATGCTAACCTCCAGTCCCTCGACTTCCTGGCGCTGACGGAAACATGGATTACCACTGAAAACACTGCTACTCCTACTGCTCTCTCCTCGTCTGACCATGTGTTCTCGCATACCCCGAGAGCATCTGGTCAGAGGGGTGGTGGCACAGGAATCCTCATCTCTCCCAAGTGGACATTCTCAATTTTTCCCCTAACCCATCTGTCTATCTCCTCATTTGAATTCCATGCTGTCACAGTCACTAGCCCATTTAAGCTTAATATCCTTGTCATCTATCGCCCTCCAGGTTCCCTTGGAGAGTTCATCAATGAGCTTGACGCCTTGATAAGTTCCTTTCCTGAGGATGGCTCACCCCTCACAGTTTTGGGGGATTTCAACCTCCCTACGTCCACATTTGACTCATTTCTCTCTGCCTCCTTCTTTCCACTCCTCTCCTCTTTTGACCTCACCCTCTCAACGTCCCCCCCTACTCACAAGGCAGGCAATACGCTTGACTTCATCTTTACTAGATGCTGCTCTTCTACTAATCTCACTGCAACTCCCCTCCATGTCTCCGACCACTACTTTGTTTCCTTTTCTCTCTCGCTCTCCTCCAACACTACTCACTCTGCCCCTACACAGATGGTAATGCGCCGCCGCAACCTTCGCTCTCTCTCTCCCACTACTCTCTCCTCTTCCATCCTATCATCTCTTCCCTCTGCTCAATCCTTCTCCCTCCAATCTCCTGATTCTGCCTCCTCAACCCTCCTCTCCTCCCTTTCTGCATCCTTTGACTCTCTGTGTCCCCTATCCTCCCGGCCAGCTCGGTCCTCCCCTCCAGCTCCGTGGCTTGATGACTCATTGCGAGCTCACAGAACAGAGCTCCGGGCAGCGGAGCGGAAATGGAAGAAAACTAAACTCCCTGCCGACCTGGCATCTTTTCACTCCCTCCTCTCTACATTTTCTTCATCTGTTTCTGCTGCTAAGGCCACTTTCTACCACTCTAAATTCCAAGCATCTGCCTCTAACCCTAGGAAGCTCTTTGCCACATTTTCCTCCCTCCTGAATCCCCCCCCCCCCCCCCCCCCCCCTCCTCTCTCTCTGTGGATGACTTCGTCAACCACTTTGAAAAGAAGGTTGACGACATCCGATCCTCGTTTGTTAAGTCTAATGACACTGCTGGTCCTATTCACACTGCCCTACCCTATGCTTTGACTTCTTTCTCCCCTCTCTCTCCAGACAAAATCCTGCGACTTGTGACTGCAGGCCGCCCAACAACCTGCCCGCTTGACCCCATCCCCTCCTCTCTTCTCCAGACCATCTCCGGTGACCTTCTCCCCTACCTCACCTCGCTGATCAACTCATCCTTGACCGCTGGCCATGTCCCTTCCGTCTTCAAGAGAGCGAGAGTTGCACCCCTTCTCAAAAAATCAACACTCGATCCCACTGATGTCAACAACTACAGACCAGTATCCCTTCTTTATTTTCTTTCCAAAACTATTGAGCGTGCCGTCTTTAGCCAACTCTCTTGCTATCTCTCTCAGAATGACCTTCTTGATCCAAACCAGTCAGGTTTCAGGACTGGTCATTCAACTGAGACTGCTCTTCTCTGTGTCACGGAGGCTCTCCGCACTGCTAAAGCTAACTCTCTCTCCTCTGCTCTTGTCCTTCTAGACCTGTCTGCTGCCTTTGATACTGTGAACCATCAGATCCTCCTCTCCACCCTCTCCGAGCTGGGCATCTCCGGCGCGGCTCACTCCTGGATTGCGTCCTACCTGACCGGTCGCTCCTACCAAGTGGCGTGGCGAGAAGCTGTCTCCGCACCACGTGCTCTCACCACTGGTGTCCCCCAGGGCTCAGTTCTAGGCCCTCTCCTATTCTCCCTATACACCAAGTCACTTGGCTCTGTCATATCCTCACATGGCCTCTCCTATCATTGCTACGCTGACGATACACAACTAATCTTCTCCTTTCCCCCTTCTGATAACCAGGTGGCGAATCGCATCTCTGCATGTCTGGCAGACATATCAGTATGGATGACGGATCACCACCTCAAGCTGAACCCTGGCAAGACGGAGCTGCTCTTCCTCCCGGGGAAGGACTGCCCGTTCCATGATCTCGCCATCACGGTTGACAACTCCGTTGTGTCCTCCTCCCAGAGTGCGAAGAGCCTTGGCGTGACCCTGGACAACACCCTGTCGTTCTCCGCTAACATCAAGGCGGTGACCCGATCCTGCAGGTTCATGCTCTACAACATTCGGAGAGTACGACCCTGCCTTACACAGGAAGCGGCACAGGTCCTAATCCAGGCACTTGTCATCTCCCGTCTGGATTACTGCAACTCGCTGTTGGCTGGCCTCCCTGCCTGTGCCATTAAACCCCTACAACTCATCCAGAATGCCGCAGCCCGTCTGGTGTTCAACCTTCCCAAGTTCTCTCACGTCACCCCCCTCCTCCGCACACTCCACTGGCTTCCAGTTGAAGCTCGCATCCGTTACAAGACCATGGTGCTTGCCTATGGAGCAGTGAGGGGAACGGCACCTCCGTACCTTCGGGCTCTGATCAGTCCCTACACCCAAACGAGGGCATTGCGTTCATCCACCTCTGGCCTGCTGGCTCCCCTTCCTCTGCGGAAGCATAGTTCCCGCTCAGCCCAGTCAAAACTGTTCGCTGCTCTGGCACCCCAATGGTGGAACAAGCTCCCTCACGACAGGACAGCGGAGTCACTCACCACCTTCCGGAGACATTTGAAACCCCACCTCTTTAAGGAATACCTGGGATAGGATAAAGTAATCCTTCTACCCCCCCCCCCCCCCCGAAAAAAAATAAAAAAATAATAAAATAAAAATAAAGTGTAAAGTGGTTATCCCACTGGCTATAGGGTGATTGCACCAATTTGTAAGTCGCTCTGGATAAGAGCGTCTGCTAAATGACGTAAATGTGCCCTTGAGCAAGGCACTTAACCCTAATTGCTCCTGTAAGTCGCTCTGGATAAGAGCGTCTGCTAAATGACTAAAATGTAAATGTAAATGTTAAAATGTATATTGGGTGAACATCAATGGGATATTATGCTAAAACTAAAACAAATATGCTAAGAACGTCATAAAAACTGTCAAATTTGGAAACTGTGGAACAATTTGCAACATTGTGGGAATGTTCTGTGCAACCGTCAATATCACAAGAATATTCTTGCAACATCCCAGACAACACCCATAGATCAGGTGTTCTGTCAACATTTATACAACATTATAGTAATGTCCTGTGCAACCTAACTTCAACATTGTATGAATGTCATCACAACTGAGCATATTCTGTGTTATGGGAATAAAAATGTTTTACCCACACTGTTCTCACAACCTAATTAAATATTCTGGGAACCTTCGAAGATCTCAGAAAGGCTGTTCTGTCAACATTATTGCGCAACATCAAATAAATGTTTTGTACAGCCTGATACAAACATTATCTGAATGTCAGCACCACTGGACAGTTTTAGTGTTTTGGGAACATATCTCTTGTCATGTCCTCACAATGTTACCACAACCTAAAGAAATGTGTTAGGAACTTTTAAAGAACATAAATATGTGTTCTGGGAATGTTTTTGCAACATCAGGCAAATGTTTTTTTTCAACCTAAAAGAAACATTGTAATAATCAGCACAACAGGACAGTTTTTGTATGTTTTGGGTACATATCTTTTGTGATGTCCCCACAATCTTCCCACCAGACTGTTCCCACAACCTAAAGAAACATTCTGGAAACCTTTAAAGAACAGACAAAATATGTTCTAGGAATGTTCTTGCAAACATTGTATAATCATCAGCACGAAAGTTTTTGTGTTATGAGAACATTTGCCGCAACATAACAAATGTTCTGGGAACTTTCACATTTTGGTTTGCTGTGAAAATATTACGGGTAATGAGAACTTTTGGGGAATATTCTGTGGTGGTTGTTATACAGTGGGGAAAAAAAGTATTTAGTCAGCCACCAATTGTGCAAGTTCTCCCACTTAAAAAGATGAGAGAGGCCTGTAATTTTCATCATAGGTACATGTCAACTATGACAGACAAAATGAGAAAAAAAAATGCAGAAAATCACATTGTAGGATTTTTAATGAATTTAATGGAAAAAATAAGTATTTGGTCAATAACAAATGTTTCTCAATACTTTGTTATATACCCTTTGTTGGCAATGACACAGGTCAAACGTTTTCTGTAAGTCTTCACAAGGTTTTCACACACTGTTGCTGGTATTTTGGCCCATTCCTCCATGCAGATCTCCTCTAGAGCAGTGATGTTTTGGGGCTGTCGCTGGGCAACACGGACTTTCAACTCCCTCCAAAGATTTTCTATGGGGTTGAGATCTGGAGACTGGCTAGGCCACTCCAGGACCTTGAAATGCTTCTTACGAAGCCACTCCTTTGTTGCCTGGGTGGTGTGTTTGGGATCATTGTCATGCTGAAAGACCCAGCCACGTTTCATCTTCAATGCCCTTGCTGATGGAAGGAGGTTTTCACTCAAAATCTCACAATACATGGCCCCATTCATTCTTTCCTTTACACGGATCAGTCGTCCTGGTCCCTTTGCAGAAAAACAGCCCCAAAGCATGATGTTTCCACCCCCATGCTTCACAGTAGGTATGGTGTTCTTTGGATGCAACTCAGCATTCTTTGTCCTCCAAACACGACGAGTTGAGTTTTTACCAAAAAGTTCTATTTTGGTTTCATCTGACCATATGACATTCTCCCAATCCTCTTCTGGATCATCCAAATGCACTCTAGCAAACTTCAGACGGGCCTGGACATGTACTGGCTTAAGCAGGGGCACACGTCTGGCACTGCAGGATTTGAGTCCCTGGCGGCGTAGTGTGTTACTGATGGTAGGCTTTGTTACTTTGGTCCCAGCTCTCTGCAGGTCATTCACTAGGTCCCCCCGTGTGGTTCTGGGATTTTTGCTCACCGTTCTTGTGATCATTTTGACCCCACGGGGTGAGATCTTGCGTGGAGCCCCAGATCGAGGGAGATTATCAGTGGTCTTGTATGTCTTCCATTTCCTAATAATTGCTCCCACAGTTGATTTCTTCAAACCAAGCTGCTTACCTATTGCAGATTCAGTCTTCCCAGCCTGGTGCAGGTCTACAATTTTGTTTCTGGTGTCCTTTGACAGCTCTTTGGTCTTGGCCATAGTGGAGTTTGGAGTGTGACTGTTTGAGGTTGTGGACAGGTGTCTTTTATACTGATAACAAGTTCAAACAGGTGCCATTAATACAGGTAACGAGTGGAGGACAGAGGAGCCTCTTAAAGAAGAAGTTACAGGTCTGTGAGAGCCAGAAATCTTGCTTGTTTGTAGGTGACCAAATACTTATTTCCCACCATAATTTGCAAATAAATTCATTAAAAATCCTACAATGTGATTTTCTGGATTTTTTTTCTCATTTTGTCTGTCATAGTTGACTTGTACCTATGATGAAAATTACAGGCCTCTCTCATCTTTTTAAGTGGGAGAACTTGCACAATTGGTGCCTGACTAAATATTTTTTTCCCCACTGTAGATGTTTTGCACAACATCTTAGTGAATGTTAGGAGAACCTTCCAAGGATATTTAAAATTTTTTACAAAATACAAAAAAAAAACGAACTAGAACTTCATGGGAATCTTAGTTAATGTTCTGGGAATGTTCACGGTTTGCTGGGTATACACACACTGGACCTACACACCAGAAACCCTGTGTTTCTCATGGTTGTTCCAAACATTCTGAAGTGTTGCGTACATTTAGTTTTCAAGGACATTGCATGTTGCTTTGCTCTTTGCAGTTTGGTTATGAGAGTATAAAGATAGATACACCTAGACTCATTTCTCTCTCTCTCTCTCTCTCTCTCTCTCTCTCTCTCTCTCTCTCTCTCTCTCTCTCTCTCTCTCTCTCTCTCTCTCTCTCTGCCTATTCTACGAGGCTGGTACTGCTTCAGGCTTGAAACTCAATTTCTCAGCCCTTGAATAGACAGTGATTGCGCAGAGCTAACTAAATTGTGGAGATAGGGCAGCACAGAGCTCTTGAATAGATTGGGGCCTTGGCTTTAATACAACATCACTCATGTAACACGCAAACACATTGCGATTCCATTTCATCCACAACATTTACAAATGGGAGGTTTTAAAAGCAAACCATACTCATTATATTGAGGAAAACAATCCCATGAATATGTTTAGTAGACAGACAGTGTATTTATTTATCTACAGTTGCACATTAAATCAGGAAATGTTGGCCTGGGTTTTTGTATTATAGACTTATTTTTATTCAGCATGTTTTGCATTAGTCAAAGTGTCCACAGCAAAAAAACACCACAAAATCAACCAATGAAAAATAAATACCTTTGATAACCATTGTTGCCATTTGCTCCAGTTAAATAATTTTTAATTATTTAAATTATGCAGGGGGAGAACCTATCCTCTGCTCTACAGTGACATGGTTCATTTATTTGCAATTACCGGTTTATTGTGAATAGCGGATATTGATGGCAAACAGAAATTCTGACATTCCTATCAACAACGTGAGTAAAGAACAATTACAGTGACACATAGCCTACTATAAGAAATCTATGGCCAGTGCAATCACATGGACATGTGCTGACATGTTTTTTGGTTCACCACTGATTACCTTTCAGGGATAATGTTATGTTTAGACTAAACATACACATTAAGCATTTCATACTGAAATAATATTGTCAACAAAGCTACTGTATGGTCATCATGTTGCTATCAAAGCTGACAATAGAGAGGAAATAACAAAACTCAGAAAATGAATCCATTATTGATAATGATAACCATTAATCTACTGTATAACAATCTCATTATATAGGACCACTGAGCTTCATACCTTATTTAGCAGCCATTATAGTAACAACATGGAGCCTAAATGTTGCAAGAAAAGCATTCCAATGCCAATGAATGTATTCCCCTCTATGTTACTGACTTGGTGTGACTGATACTAACAATAAGTAATAAAGAGTCATAACGAAGTAAAGGATTAGAATCCAAATCCAGATTAAATGTATCCTTTTCTCAGAATTACATTTACAGTGTACGATTTGTTTGCCCTATATTGCGAACATTATTTTGTATCCCTGTTGTAAGATACTGTTTGATATTGTGGAAGAACATTTTATTATTATTCATCTGTAGACAATCTTAGATCCTATAAAGAAGTCTTAATCCTTTAAGGCTGTTCCTGGATCAAATAGAATTTGCAAGTTGGCGAGAGATGAAAATGAGAGATGATTGGCCATAACTTGAAGATGTATTTTGTTGTTGTAGCTTGTTACTGTCTCAAAGCAGCGTGGGCTGTGCAGTGCTGTGGAGATCAGCTAGCCAACATTTCAACTTTAATTACCTCTCCGGTTGCCTCATCAAGTCAGGGGTTCAATGAAGACAGATTGTTCCATCGGAGGAGCTCTCTCTCTCTATCATCCCAGAAAAACCTTTGGAAATATTCAACCCTGCATGCCTGCCGCTATCATGGACTTTTATCATTGAATACCATTTAATCTAAAAACTCAAATACCTCATTGTAATATACAGCTGAGCCAAGGCCTCGAAACTTCAGATAGAGAGGCAGAACAGAACCACAAGGTTGCAATTTGGATTAAACTGGAGAAATAACTGTGTGTTTACCGATGTACTTTCATGGTAATCTTTCAGTTTTATGTTGTAAATGCCAGTTGCTCTCTTGTTTTATTGGGTATTATTTTTGTTTTATGGAGCAATTTCCTCCATCCTGCCCCGGTGATAGTGGCCTGCCTCTCCGATACGATAGCAGGCAGCGGCGTAGAGAGAGAGAGAGAGAGAGAGAGAGAGAGAGAGAGAGAGAGAGAGAGAGAGTGAGAGAGAGAGAGAGAGAGAGAGAGAGAGAGAGAGAGAGAGAGAGAGAGAGATAGAGAGAGAGAGAGAGAGAGAGAGAGAGACTCGAGCTAGCTAGCTGCCTTTAGATTTACGCTTTACACATTGTGGCAGAATAATAAGCATCAGTACACAAAGAGAGAGAGGGAGAGAGGGAGAGAGGGAGAGAGGGAGAGAGGGAGAGAGGGAGAGGCAAGCTGATGAACACACAGCATGAAGGGGTGATTATGGAGTGTTAACCTAATGATTGGCGATGAGAAGCTGTTCCCGCCACTAGAGCGGATTCATTTCTCTGTCACTACAGCTTAATGACTCCTTTTAAGGAAGATGAAATCTAGTCACCAGGGAACATCTTTCTGGAGGACTGCAGGTAGCTTTCCTAGCCTACTCCATTTTATCTCTAATCCTTGTTATAACAATATCCCAATGCTTATGGAACTAGACATACATTTATATACATAATTGGGATGGCACAGTACAGAGATGGGCAGAATTGATTTATTTATGTTACATATATTTGCAATACGTATTTCTATTACTTTTGAGTATTTTGTCATTTTTATTTCACTGGCCTGAACTACAATCCAATGTACTCTATTTTGTAACAAAATACTTTTCTATACAATTTTTAATAGCAGTTCACAATGTTTTGGCCCTCTATCACCCTACATTTGCTGCATTGGTATCAGAAGTGTGTGGCACTATGGTGTGATAATAGCATTTACTAAATAACCCAAATGTAATTGTAAATGTAAAAGTGAACGCTTGCAAAGCACACTGGGTATTATTCTAATGAGCTCCACCCCCAAACAAGGCCACATTTGATTAAAATACAAATTGTTTGGGGGCGGAGCTCATCTGAATAATACACAGTGTGCTTTTCAAGTGTTCATTTTTTTTATTTACATTTACATTTGGGTTATTTAGCAGACGCTCTTATCCAGAGTGACTTACAGTCAGTGCATTCAACTAAGGTAGATAAACAACCACATCACAGCCATAGCAAGTCAAATGTTTCTGTAACCTCTACTTTTGTGTAGTTAAGGGGTCTACTTGCAAATGTATACCCCTTATGTATTTTGTATTGTAATGTAATGTCATTTTTTTGTTGTTGTTACATTGGTCTTTAAGGTATTTTGTAATTGCAACAAGATACATGTTGATGTATCTTTACCTATCTCTGCACCATGGCCAATGCAGAATCAAATACGCTTTTTAGTTTATTCAACATTAGTCATTAATTGGTCATTGAGGAACAAATCCTCTACTACAATAACAAACTGGTATTGTAAACAGATAGGGGTAGCTTAGCATATCATATCCATCGTTTGTAACTATATAGGGATCTGTTGAACAGGCCAGCCTAAAGTGAGGGTACTATTAGGCATGTCAACAGTGAGTTATCATTGCATGGTCTCTCCTCACGTTAAAACCAGTCAGGGGACAAGATGTCTGTTGCCAGGAACAAAGGTCACGTGCAGCAGCACTGAGCGTTCTAGAAGACGAGTGTTGGCCAAGACATAGAAGTAGAATCTCTAGAACATTCTAGTCATTCTAAATCTATGGACCAACACAGCATCTCTGTGAGACACTGAACCCAAAAAATACCAACTGCATAGTAATCCCAGTCTAACGGCCTTGCGTCAGTGAGAGTGTGTGTGTCCTATAACAATCTGTTTGTGTCCTTACCTTATTAATGCTGTAGTGAACTTTGGGTTCATGTTACGGCAGCCCTCTCATCCACTGCACTGATGTTAGGCTCCTAAACAGCAGTGCTGGAGCATATTTAGTGCTGGGTAAACATTTATAAATGATGCAGGAGGGTACGTGAATCAGTAAAACACTGCAGACCACTCTACCACTCTGGACTGTGAAACTCTGACTGCTCCAAGGACTCACCTCTTCACTGTTTCATATGGCAACATCTTTGGGAGTTTGTTTTGTTTTGTTGGGTAAACTTCATGCTTGTGTAATGGAGTGTTAACTGTGGGAGGCTGTGTACAGTCTTTCGACAGTGATGTAAAAGGATCCTTTGTATTGTCCATTTGCACTCCGCCTCTATGCATTTTTGATACCCTGTACTGTATATTAGCTGAAATGTCAACATCAGCTGGTTTGATGGATCAAAGATGGCAAAATTCCAGGATCCGGAATCTATTTTTGCCATTTGTCATGTAGACTCAACGTAATATTTCATAGAGAAAAACTAAACATATCCTTACAGTATATCTCTACATCCCTACATCCCTGTCCACTGCCAAGATTCGTTAGTTTCATAGTTGGAATTACACAGGCCTAAAAACCTTTCAACGCCTATGAAGAACACAGTAGTATGGTGAAAACACCTCTACACTGGTAACTGTTTAATAAATCCATCATACTCTCCTTATATGATGCCTTTATAGTCCTGCTACATTATTAATTGCCTCCATACTGCCCTGTGTAGCTACAAAGTGAGGGAATCTGTCCACACTCATCACACAGAATAGCTGCACTCTTTCAAGTCTTGAAGCGGCAATGACACTCAGATCCCAAAACACAGGCAGCACAAGATATGATACATTATTTACAGTAGTTACAAGTATTGATCTCTCTTATTTAATCAATCATATGACGGAAGGAGGACAATAATAGCTGCTGCTGCTGCTCACATGGAAGCATGAAAACCTTGCCCTGATTCGCTAGCTAGGAGTCCTTCTCTCTCTCTGTTTGAAGTGTTGGGCTTTCAGGAGTACATCAGGTGATTAAAGATGGAGCAAAGCCACTGAGATGGAAGGAGGGGGGAAGGTATCTGTGGATGAATGGAGGAATTCCTATAAAGGGGACTGGCCTAAGTTCCTCCAGTATCACAGGGCCAGAGGGGAAGGTATGGGGGGCTCTCTGTACTCCCATGTTACTGTAGTAGTCACCTCCAAGACTACCAAGACAAGAGCCACCTTGATTCCTACATTATACCTTGGACCAAATGGCAAGTTATGGCTCTGATAAATAGATAGACCCTTGATTACAACATTACATATTCTACTACTGGGGGGGGTCATTCTGTCAAGTGACATTAGAGTGCAGTCCGAGCTCAGGGTGCAGATTAATGGACATTGATAGGTTTTACGCACAAAGTGGTAATTCTGTCATATACACACACACAGGCCTCTCATCCTTTTTTAATCTGTTGCGTTATCAGACCTGATTGAAGCCAATCCCTATACTATAGATCCTAGAGATCCTATGGATCCACACTGAATCTGAGAAGATGTGATGTTTTAACCCTTCACCTGCCACAATATGGCAGTAGGTCATCAGCAGGCGATAGCAGATACTACTGTATGAGATTACGAATGAGCCAATAGGCTGATTGGGCCAGAGCCATGTAGCTAGAGAGTTGGGCCAACTTTAAGAATTCTACACATTCAGTCAGAGCGAGAGAGAGAGAGAGAGAGAGAGAGAGAGAGAGAGAGAGAGAGAGAGAGAGAGAGAGATGTGCGCTTGTGTGTATGTGTGGAATTAGTAAGTATACAGGTTGACACGTGTCAGTTTATCTGACACTCATGGTAACCCGTTTGACAGCTGGTCGACAGGTTACACTGTTTTAGAGCCGCTACCAGTTTCACAGTGTCCTCATCTATGTGCTGCTACTAATCTGGGTTTCAAAGGTTCGGAGGCCATTTGTACCACACAAATCTCAAGCCATGCTCTGTGGCTCTAGTGAGCGATGAGGAACAACATTGTTTTGAGATGAATGACAAAAGCATTATGTGCAGACTTCACCAATCGATAGCAGTAGAAAGATTGCTGAGTCCTTATTCTGAAGAGTTATAAATATGGATGCAGAATCCTTTTGTAATATACTGTAAGAGTTAGCAAGCAATATGGATGTAAGACTGAACTTAATCGATGGTTGCAGGAATAAAATAACAAGGGAAAAATGTTTCTGTTTGGCCCCATATTACTCCATAATAATTAGACGTCTAAATATGACAGATTTTATGTAGCCTATTTCAACTCCAATGTTAACATTTTCTCTAAACATAATAAATGTTTCAGAGGCCAAAAGTGAGGGCCAATTGCACTTGAAATATTGCATACTGTTATATCTCTAATATAATGAAGCAGTCATTTCTATAAGAAACAGCAATAATTTATTTCAGCCTCTAATAGCCTATACATCACTAGCAGGGTATACCTGTATATTTCACATTTCTGAAGGAGGGAGAAGGAAAAAAAATACATCTTAATGATTTGCCCTAGCTAGCATCATTTTAATTATGGATAACCCCCCCTACATGATCGATTTGAAGAAAGCCATAGTAATACAAGTTGTACATTCTACTGTATTAAATATTTGATATCCATTAAATTTTCATGATTAATGTCCTGGAAAGAATCAGTTTCTCTAAGCCCACTGGTTTTATTGCTGTCTAAATTAAGGGTTTTATTCTCTTATACCAAGAGATATAGCCATATATTGCACTGAAGGTTTGCCTGCTCTGAGAAATTGAGCAATTTTATATTGATTTTGAGAGAATTTAATATGGAGAGAAAACCTTCCTCAAAAGAAAGCTATAGCAGAAGACATTATCATGTGACCAAATGGTACAATAACCTCATAACTGTTTAAAGAATAGCTAATTATTAAACAATATTACTCTTGACTGCCTATGAGATTCTGTAATAATCCATTTACCAGTATTTACTGTAATTGTTTCAGTGTTTTTTAATATCCCCTTGTACTGTATTTTAAAATAACTATCACCGTTAGAGCAATTTGCATACATACTGTACAACTGATAACGGAATTCAACGTGTTTTGTAAAACTCTTGTACACTTATACTGTAGACTT
This sequence comes from Coregonus lavaretus, assembly GCF_964263955.1. Taxonomy (NCBI): domain Eukaryota; kingdom Metazoa; phylum Chordata; class Actinopteri; order Salmoniformes; family Salmonidae; genus Coregonus; species Coregonus lavaretus. Next base: position 51,521 of record NW_028166522.1, read on the forward strand.
GCGTAATTCTGCATTACAATCCTGTCATTCTTTCTGCCATTTCTACCATTCATTCAACACAACAAGAAATGTCCCAGCCAATATCACTGAAAAACAAATGCTGTATCCAAACAAGGTCAAATTGCATGCAATTATATTTCATACACTAGTGCATGGAGGTCTAGAACATACGGCAGCAGTGAATATCCCTGATCATGACGCTAGTCATAGACAGTGGAGTCTGCATTGTGGCTCACTCATATCTGTCTCTGTATTGCTGTTGGAGTGTATCACACTGCATGGAGAGATATGGAGTGATACTGTAAGAGGAGGTAGCGTAGCGCTGTGAGAATAATGAGTCTGTCACGACTTCCTCCGAAGCTGCCTCCTCTCCTTGTTTGGGCAGGCTTCGGCGGTCGTTGTCACCGGCCTTCTAGCCACTGCTGCTCCTCATCTCATGACCTGGTTCATATCCCCTCATCAGTACCTGTATAAGTGTTCCCTCTTCCCCCTTGTCTTTGTGTGTGATTGGTTATTGTGGAGAGTAGTGAAGCTTGGTGGAGCTCCTTGTATTTTGTATCGCCGGGATATTTTCCTGTGTCCCTTGTATTTTCCAGTGTGCCTGTTTTGCGTACTGGAGTGTTTTGACGTGTTCCTGCATAACTCTGTGGTTGCGGAATAAAGCCTGTTATTCTGTGAATTACCCTCCTGCGCCTGACTCTTTCAACGTCACCTCATCACAGAATCACACACCCAAACATGGAGTCAGCAGGAGAGGAGCACCTGCCTGGAGTCGTGCCATGGGTCCGGGAGCATTCTGATATGCTAGCCAGCTTGGGAGAAGCGATGGATTGAGTTCTCCAGGTAGTCCAATGCCTGGAGAGGAGAGGACCCGATCCTTCAAGATCAGCTGAGCGACCGGATCCAGCCACCCACACCCCAGCACCCAGAGGGATTCAACTATCCCGACCAAGGGAGTATGACGGGACAGCTGCCCACTGCCAGGGATTCCTCCTGCAGCTGGACCTCTACTGTACAACCGTCAGCATGGCTCCATCGGAGCGGGAGAAGGTGTCCGCCCTCGTCTCCTGTCCCTCAGGGAAAGCCCTGGAGTGGGCCAACGCGGTTTGGAGTGAAGGAGGCGAAGGTGAAGGTTGGAGAACTACGGAGAGATCGCTCGCCTCTTCCGGGCAGTCTTCGACCGCCCGCCCGAAGGTAGAGAGGTGGGCGAGCGGCTGGTCCACCTGAGACAGGGGACCGCGCAGGACTTCGCCCTGGAGTTTTGGACTCTAGTGGCTGGGTCCGGGTGGAACGAGCGGGCCATCATCGACCACTTCCGATGCCAGCTACGAGAGGAAGTCCGAAGGGAGCTAGCCTGCCGGGACACCACGTTGTCCTTCGATCAACTGGTGGACATGGCCATCCGGTTAGACAACCTGCTGGCTTCTAGAGGACATCCTGGAAGGGACCTGCCTATTCTAACCCCCCCCCCCCCCACCCCCAACCCGGATCACGAGATGATGAAGCCATTCCACTCCCCATCAGAGCACTTGACAGTTGACCATTAGGGTCCGGGTTCATTGGGAAGTTACAGCACCAGTCACTATGGTTACATACGAGACGCATCGAGAGCAAGTCACTTTTTTTTATTATTGAGTCTCCTGATTACCCTGTTGTGTTAGGTCTTCCATGGTTAGCACTACACAACCCCACCTTTTCATGGCCGCAGAGGGTTCTCACGGGGTGGTCGCGAGAGTGTCAGGGTAGGTGTCAAGGTGTTTCTGTTGGTGCGACCACAGTGGAAAGTCCAGACACTACCTCCACCGTGCGCATTCCCCCCGAATACCTCGATTTGGCGCACGCGTTTTCCAAAACACAGTCGACCAAATTACCACCGCATCCGGCGGAGGATTGCGTGATAAACCTCTGGGAAGACGCTGTGCCTCCCAGGAGTCACGTGTACCCCCTGTCGCAGGCTGAAACGGAGGCTATGGAAACATATGTGTCCGAGTCCCTGCACCAGGGGTTCATACGTCCCTCCACTTCGCCCGCCTCCTCAAGTTTCTTTTTTGTGAAGAAGAAAGATGGAGTTCTGTCCCCTTGCATTGATTACCGAGCACTGAATAAGGAAACTACACGTTATAGTTATCCTCTACCCCTCATTCCATCTGTGATCGAGTAAATGCATGGGGCGCGCTTCTTCATAAAATTAGATCTCCGGAGTGCGTACAACCTGGTGCGTGTCCGAGAGGGGTTGAGTGGAAGACAGCATTCAGCACAACCACAGGGCATTACGAATCCCCTAGTGTGCCTTACAGTTTGATGAACGCTCCCTCCGTCTTCCAGTCCTTTGTGAACAAGGTGTTTTGGGACATGCTTGGTCACGGTGTAGTGGTCTACATCGATTACATTCTGGTGTATTCCGCTACGCGTGCCGAGCATGTGTCCCTTGTTCGCAAAGTGCTGGCCCGACTTTTGGAACATAACCTTTATGACAAGGCAGAAAAGTGTCTGTTTTTCCTACAGTCCGTCTCCTTCCTTGGATACCGAATTACCACCTCAGGTGTAGAGATGGAGGGAGATCGCATTTCAGCCAGGCGTAATTGGCTGACTCCGACCACGTTTAAGAAGGTGAAGCACTTTATTGGCTTTGCCAACTACTATGAGAGGTTTATCCGGGGCTTTGGCAAGGTTGCAGCTCCCATCACATCCCTGTTGAAGGGTGGGCTGTCCCGGCTCCGCTGGTCTGCTGAGGCTGACAGGGCCTTCAGTAACCTGAGGGTTCTGTTCACCTCAGCCCCAGTACCATCCCGATCCATCACTACCGTTCGTAGTGGAGGTGGATGAGTCCGAGGTAGGGATCGGCGCTGTCCTGTCTCAATGCTCGGGCACACCACCCAAGCTCCGCCCCTGTGCCTTCTTCTCCAAGAAGCTCAGCCCGGCGGAGCAGAACTACAACGTTGGTGATCGGGAGCTGTTGGCTGTTGTCCGAGCCCTGACTGTGTGGAGGCACTGGCTCGAGGGGGCAAAACACCCTTTCCTCGTCTGGACGGACCACTGTAACCTGGAGTACATCCGGGCAGCAAGGAGGCTGAACCCTCGCCAGGCCAGGTGGGCCCTATTCTTCACCCGGTTTGATTTCACCCTATCTTACATCCCGGGTACGAAGAACGTGAAGGTAGACGCACTGTCACAGCTGTATGACCCAGAGGAGAGGCCCATAGACAAACACCCCCATAATCCCGGCCTCCTGCATTGTGGCGCCGGTAGTATGGGCGATGGATGCGGACATAGAGCGGGTGTTACGCACAGAGCCATCTCCACGTCAGTGTCCAGCTGGGCTGCAGTACGTGCCTGCTCTTTTCCGTGACCGTCTGATATATTGGGCACACACGTCCCCCTTCTCTGGTCACCCAGGTATCGGTCGTACAGTGCGCTGCCTGACCGGAAAGTACTGGTGGTCTACTTTGGCTAAGGACGAATATGCCCAGAACTCTCTCCGCCACTCCTCCACTAACCTAACGCCATTTCAATGTGTTTTAGGTTATCAGCCGGTTCTGGCACCATGGCATCATAGCCAGACCGAGGCACCTGCAGTGGATGACTGGTTTCGACGAGCGGAGGAGACGTGGAACGCTGCTCACGTCCACCTCCAATGCGCTTTGCGTTGCCAGAAGGCCAACGCTGACCACCACCGCAGGGAGGCCCCGGTCTTTGTACCGGGTGATCGGGTCTGGCTCTCGACCCGGAATCTGCCCCTCCGCCTGCCCTGCCGGAAGCTGATCCTGCGGTTTGTTGGGCCGTTCAATGTCATGAGGAGAATGAACAAGGTTGCCTATAGGTTACTACTCCCTCCAGATTACTGTATTAACCCCTCGTTTCATGTGTCTCTCCTCAAGCCAGTGGTGGCTGGTCCGCTCCAGGAGTCTGAGGTGCGGGAGGTCCCTCCGCCCCTCTGGACATCAAGGGGGTCACGGCACACTCTGTCCGTTCCATACTGTATTCGAGGCGTCGGGTGGAGGGCCTTCAGTACTTCGTGGATTGTCCCTGTGAGGGATATCCTCGATCCCTCCCTGTTGCGGGATTTCCACCATCCCATCCGGCTCGCCCTGCTCCGCGTCCTCCTGACCGTCCCCGAGGCCGGTGTCGGCGCGCTGCTGGAGCTGCGCGTCAAGGGGGGGTACTGTCACGACTTCCTCCAATGCTGCCTCCTCTCCTTGTTCGGGCAGGCTTCGGCGGTCGTCGTCACCGGCCTTCTAGCCACTGCCACTCCTCATCTCATGATTCCATTTGTTTTGTCTTGTTTATTACACACACCTGGTGTGTATCCCCTCATCAGTACCTGTATAAGTGTTCCCTCTGCCCCCTTGTCTTTGTGTGTGGTTATTGTGGAGAGTAGTGAAGCTCGGTGGAGCTCCTTGTATTTTGTATTGCCGGGATATTTTCCTGTGTGCCTTGTATTTTCCAGTGTGCCTGTTTTGCGTACTGGAGTGTTTTGACGCGTTCCTGCGTAACTCTGTAGTTGCGGAATAAAGCCTGTTATTCTGTGAATTACCCTCCTGCGCCTGACACTTTCAACATCACCTCATCACAGAGTCACCAAGCCCTAATACTTAACTTGTGCTAAATCCTACTGATTTGAGCTCCTGTTCAACAGAGGAGGCACTTTTGATGCCAACTTTCATTTCCCACAATGCAGCATGGTGCAAATCTCATCTCCCGGTTATTAGAGCAATTTGAATTCAGTTAGTGCTGTTCATCCTTGGAACATCCCTACCTTAAAACCTAACTCTAACCTTAACCTTAACCATAACCCTTACCTAACCCTAACGCCAACCCTTACCTTAACCATTTTAATGTTCAACTTCAGGAACGTCCCAAGGATACCGGATAGCAAGGACCATTAGAAATCCCTCATCCTCATCGTACTCTACAAGATCTGTGCTGTCCTGTCCAATCATAAAAGCATCATGCTACTGTATATTAGCTCTATCCACAATGATTCTATGAATGACTCAAGGCTTCCTAAGTTATGACCAGTGAATAAGACATTAATATTTTATGCATAAGACATTAGTATTTTGTGATGTATCTGTTTTAATGCTGTGGCTATAGGTAAAAAGACAGTACGCCATTTTATCTAGTCTGCATAACATATTTTAGTTGCTGGTCAACTTTGTGCAGAGACAAACAGAACACAGTGAAAGAGGTTTATCCAATAAACCCTACAACATAATGTGGGCTTTTTCTCCTGCCTCTTCAGTGATGTTGGATCATGTTCTTGTCTAGCTACAGTAAAGCACTTTCCACCACTTTTGTGGCTGTTCCAGAGCCTAAGAACATGAGTGGGCATTACAACAAAAGCCTATATCAATGTACATCAATGATCATAGCATGATCGATGACAGGTCATAATAATAATAATAAGAAGAAGAAGAAGAAGAAGAAGAAGAAGAAGAAGATGAAGAAGAAGAAGAAGAAGAAGAAGAAGAAGAAGAAGAAGAAGAAGAAATGTGTCTTAATTGACTTACCTGTATAAATAAAGGTGTTTTTTTGTGTGAAATATATAGAAGTTATCCTAACCTTCAGGCATATTTCTACCAACAACACACAACTGCGTAGGATGAGGTTTGTTGAGAGAAAAATGTTGCTTCATCTTTTGGCCTCGGCATCTCAGGTTCTCTGACAAAATATTTATCTCACAAGCAGCGCTGACAAATAAATTGCATTTTCATGTTGTTTTATTGAAAGGGGTGGCGAGGGACGAAAATGCTATTCCAGAAAATCTTACTCTGCTACATTTACTGCTTGCTAGGGATTTCTCTCTAGAATCCTTTTTTATTATGACTCCCGTGACACGATGCAACATTTCCTGAAAGTTCATTATTATCAATAAATCAAATACACTGAGTTTACCAAACACTCCTTCCTAATATTGAATTGCAGCTTGAGTTTTACAGCTAATTTCCTGCAATTCTACACATTTTGCCATTAGGTAGAGGCAAATGTTTGCAGTTCTTAATATGATAGCTGATGATCAATGGGCCCCACCCTGGTCGGTAATTCGATCATGCTTACTACAAGTTTAGACAGCAGACTGCTAGACTAACTTACCAATCCATTTTTTGTTTGCTGACATGGACTAATAGAGTGACTGCAGATGCACAACCAAATTTCGAAATCGCACCTTGTGTATTCTATTACTCTAACTCTCAGTAAGTTGAGACCCCGACTGAGTTCCAAGAAAATGTATAAAAAAATATATATAACTGGGCTGCCAGTTGCCCATCCCTGATCTACACTGATTGAAGTGGATGTAACAAGTGACATCAATAAGGGATCATAGCGTTCACCTGGATTAATCTGGTCAGTCTATGACATGGAAAGAGCAGGTGTTCTTAATGTTTTGTACACTCAGTGTATATTCCATCTCTCGCTTTTGCAGATAGTATTAAACAATGCCCTAAGTGTACAGGGCTGTCTGAAAGGGAATGATTTATTACAAAGAGAGAAGTCTTTGCGTCGGTTTGCAGAGCTCTGCAGTGCAAAATAACCTCATTTATAATCCATATTGCTACGACTGGTTCACTTAATATTCCTGCCAGCAGCTCTAACGCTGTGCCTTCTGTTGAGTTCAGTTGCAATAAAGCCAGTGCCTTTGAGAAGTGTACAAACAATTTGAAACACATTTCATCAGATTACCGTAATGCACCAAGAACACCTCTGATACAAAGAAGCAGGTCAAGTGTTGCCACGGAGACTATTGTATGACAGACAGTAGGGCTTTGCATCCTTGAGATGCATGCAGGCTCAATCAGTGTTGAGTTATTATTACAATAGCAACGTGAGAGAATGTTGCCTGCTATTGTGACACCTGTATAAATCATATGCTGAGAAGATTGTAAAGCGCATGTTAAATGGAGAAGGACTGTTAGTCCTGAATGCATGTCTTTAAATGGAATGACTGTTATAGATGGAAGCAGTGTATTTGTTATGTTGAAATTAATATGGTGTTTACACTGTGTATCAATGACAGACTGCTTACCTGAAACTTGTGATTATGGTTGGCCTGCGCTGTTCTTTTTTAAGTCCAGCCCCCTTTCAGCACTGAAAGGCAAAAAATAATAGCTCTTATAAAATTATTTTAATGGACAATTGATTAAGGGATTTCCATTGTGCAGAAGCTGTTGGAGATGGTATGTCCACAGTGTTATGTGTTATATTATGTACTATGTGCACAGTGGTGTTGGTGACAATCATCTTCTCTCTATGGCACATCCTTGGTGGTAACAGTTTTCAACAGTACACTTACTGAGATGAGCACTATGTAAAAATTGAGCATGTGACACATGGACAGCATATTATCAAGCACTGTAGTGAACAGAGTTTTTTAAATCAATCATACTGGCTATTTATTGTATGTTGGTATGCAGGGTTGGGTAGGTTACTTTCTAAATGCAATTTGTTACAGTTACTAGTTACCTGTCCAAAATTGTAATCAGTAACGTTTGGATTAACCAAACTCAGTAACGTAATCTGAATACTTTTCGATTACTTTCCCCTTAAGAGGCATTAGAAGAATACAAAAAGTATCCATCAAAGGCATTTGGTGAGTCGTCATAGTGGTTTCTATCTTGTGGTCAGACTCTATCAGGTGGAACGAACTTAAACTTGAGCCTTTTTTCTATGCTGAATTGAATGTCATTGAGAAAACAGAAAGATGTCATCATGCATTTTTTCGTCATCATGCACTTTCTGAATTAAAAAATAATCCAAGAAGCAATAATTTAGTTTTTCAAAAGTATCTGTAATCCGATTACAATATTTTTGCTTGTAATGTAACCGATTACAGTAAAATAAAAAATGGGATTACATGATCAGTTACTCCCCAACCATGTTGGTATGTTTGCTTTCTGTTGTAAACACAGTAGCTCCACAATACATTAGCAGTAACAAACTGTCTTCAGGCAGTGATCAAAGCCGGTCTACAGCAGCAGGGCATTAGTGTGGGTGGTAATAGTATTGCGGTCAGGCTTCTTACGGTCGTCCACCTTCCCTTTCACTACCGCCACACTTCTCCCTACATAATCTGCTGTTTCTCTCTCTCATCAATCTTCTTCCTTAATTAGCCAAGTCAGATGGGGCTAATTGCTCTTTATGAACTGCAGGGTTGTCATTGAGCACCCCCCCCCCCCCCCCCCCCCCCCTCCACACACAAACCAGAACATGCTCTCCCACTTCGATACAAATGAGTAATTATGGTTACAGTTGAATGGCTTACAGGGTTGATTTATCTTGGAGATGAGGTCAGAGAAGAAGTGGAATAGTACAACATCTGGATGTTCTCTCTCCTCTAATTTTCTTAGAATTCCCTATGGATAGTCTGACGATCAATAGTATAGAAGTACAATGTTTGGGAAGTTTGCAGTCCTCTCCATTTCCAGCCACTGGGATTTTTGCCCATTCTTCAAGGCAAAACTGCTCCAGCTCCTTCAAGTTGGATGGGTTCTGCTTGTGTACAGCAATCTTTAAGTCATACCACAGATTCTCAATTGGATTGAGGTCTGGGCTTTGACTAGGCCATTCCAAGACATTTAAATGTTTCCCCTTAAACCACTCAAGTGTTGCTTTAGCAGTATGCTTAGGGTCATTGTCCTGCTGGAAGGTGAACCTCCGTCCCAGTCTCAAATCTCTGGAAGACTGAAACCGGTTTCCCTCAAGAATTTCCCTGTATTTAGCGCCATCCATCATTCCTTCAATTCTGACCAGTTTCCCGGTCCCTGCCAATGAAAAACATGATGGTGTTCTCGGGGTGATGAGAGGTGTTGGGTTTGCGCCAGACATTTTCCTTGATGGCCAAAAAGCTCAATTTTAGTCTCATCTGACCAGAGTACCTTCTTCCATATGTTTGGAGAGTCTCCCACATGCCTTTTGGTGAACAACAAACGCTTTAGTCTGGCCACTCTTCCGTAAAGCCCAGCTTTGTGGAGTGTATGGCTTAAAGTGGACCTATGGACAGATACACCAATCTCCACTGTGGAGCTTTGCAGCAACTTCAGGGTTATCTTTGGTCTCTTTGTTGCCTCTCTGATTAATGCCCTCCTTGCCTGGTCTGTGAGTTTTGGTGGGCGGTCCTCTCTTGGCAGGTTTGTTGTGGTGCTATATTCTTTCAATTTTTTTATAATGGATTTAATGGTACTCCATGAGATGTTCAAAGATTCAGATATTTTTTTACAACCCAGCCCTGCTCTGTACTTCTCCACAACTTTGTCCCTGACCTGTTTGGAGAGCTCCTTGGTCTTCATGGTGCTGCTTGTTTGGTGGTGCCCCTTGCTTAGTGGTGTTGCAGACTCTGGGGCCTTTCAGAACAGGTGTATACAGTGAGGGAAAAAAGTATTTGATCCCCTGCTGATTTTGTAAGTTTGCCCACTGAAAAAGAAATGATCAGTCTATCATTTTAATGGTAGGTTTATTTGAACAGTGAGAGACAGAATAACAACAAAAAAATCCAGAAAAACGCATGTCAAAAGTGTTATAAATTGATTTGCATTTTAATGAGGGAAATAAGTATTTGACCCCCGCTCAATCAGAAAGATTTCTGGCTCCCAGGTGTCTTTTATACAGGTAACGAGCTGAGATTAGGAGCACACACTTAAAGGGAGTGCTCCTAATCTCAGCTTGTTACCTGTATAAAAGACACCTGTCCACAGAAGCAATCAATCAATCAGATTCCAAACTCTTCACCATGGCCAAGACCAAAGAGCTCTCCAAGGATGTCAGGGACAATATTGTAGACCTACACAAGGCTGGAATGGGTTACAAGACTATCGCCAAACAGCTTGGTGAGAAGGTGACAACAGCTGGTGCGATTATTCTCAAATGGAAGAAACACAAAATAACTGTCAATCTCCCTCGGCCTGGGGCTACATGCAAGATCTCAACTCGTGGAGTTGCAATGATCATGAGAACGGTGAGGAATCAGCCCAGAACTACACGGGAGGATCTTGTCAATGATCTCAAGGCAGCTGGGACCATTGTCACCAAGAAAACAATTGGTAACACACTACGCCGTGAAGGACTGAAATCCTGCAGCACCCGCAAGGTCCCCCTGCTCAAGAAAGCACATATACATGCCCGTCTGAAGTTTGCCAATGAACATCTGAAAGTGTTGTGGTCAGATGAGACCAAAATGGAGCTCTTTGGCATCAACTCAACTCGCCGTGTTTGGAGGAGGAGGAATGCTGCCTATGACCCCAAGAACACCATCCCCACCGTCAAACATGGAGGTGGAAACATTATGCTTTGGGGGTGTTTTTCTGCTATGGGGACAGGACAACTTCACCGCATCAAAGGGACGATGGATGGGGCCATGTACTGTCAAATCTTGGGTGAGAACCTCCTTCCCTTAGCCAGGGCATTGAAAATGGGTCGTGGGATGGGTATTCCAGCATGACAATGACCCAAAACACACGGCCAAGGCAACAAAGGAGTGGCTCAAGAAGAAGCACATTAAGGTCCTGGAGTGGCCTAGCCAGTCTCCAGACCTTAATCCCATAGAAAATCTGTGGAGGGAACTGAAGGTTCGAGTTGCAAAACGTCAGCCTCGAAACCTTAATGACTTGGAGAAGATCTGCAAAGAGGAGTGGGACAAAATCCCTCCTGAGATGTGTGCAAACCTGGTGGCCAACTACAAGAAACGTCTGACCTCTTTGATTGTCAACAAGGGTTTTGCCAGCAAGTACTAAGTAATGTTTTGCAGAGGGGTCAAATACTTATTTCCCTCATTAAAATGCAAATCAATTTATAACATTTTTGACATGCGTTTTTCTGGATTTTTTTGTTGTTATTCTGTCTCTCACTGTTTAAAATTATAGACTGATCATGTCTTTGTCAGTGGGCAAATGTACAAAATTAGCAGGGGATCAAATACTTTTTTCCCTCACTGTATATACTGAGATCATGTGACACTTAGATTGCACACAAGTGGACTTTATTTAACTAATTATGTGACTTCTGAAGGTAATTGGTTGCACCAGATCTTATTTAGGGGCTTCATAGCAAAGGGGGTGAATACATATGCACGCACCACTTTTCCATTATTTATTTTTTAGAATTTTTTGAAACAAGTTATTTTTTTCATTTCACTTCACCAATTTGGACTATTTTGTGTTTTTCCATTACATGAAATCCAAATAAAAATAAATGTAAATTACAGGTTGTAATGCAACAAAATAGAAGAACTTTTGCAAGGCACTGTATAGCAGAGCTGGAGAACATTGACGACATACACTCTTAGAAAAAAGGGTTCCAAAGGGGTTCTTCGGCTGTCGTAGGATAACCCTTTTTGGTTCCAGGTAGAACTATTTTTGGTTCCAGGTAGAACTCTTTTGGGTTCCATATAGAACCCTCTGGGGAAAGGGTTCTACATGGAACCCAATAGGGTTCTACATGGAACCAAAAGGGTTCTACCTGGAACCAAAAAGGGTTCTTCAAAAGGTTATCCTATGGGGACAGCTGAAGAACCCTTTTAGGTTTTAGATAGCACCTTTTTTCTAAGAGTGAATAGTAGTATATTAGGGCACTTGTCCTAATAGGCAGTTTATGCACTTCTTCTGTGGTGTAATTGTGATGTTTTACTGCTGGACAGAACCACTTATCTAACCCTCCTGGATACTTAAAGAATTTAGCGATATTGCAGACCATTTCAATAGAACAATGGCATGCTAAACATTTCAGTAGAACAATGGCATGCCAGACATTTCAGTAGAACAATGGCATGGCAGACATTTCAGTAGAACAATGTCATGGCATCCTTTTTCACATTTGTAGAAATTAAATATAGATGAGAACAGATTCCGTGGGTTGTCATTTCAGTCCTTGGGCTCTTGATTATGCAGTTGCTCTGTAGACAGCTTAGTAGTGATATGGGTACTGTTTGTATTCTGTTTCATGTGTACACCTGTTGATTGAGTTATGGTTTAGTTAAGTTCTCCTGTGCCTCAGTTAACATATATCTGTGGATGAGAATATGTATTTTCCAATTCTGATTAAGCGACTAATGCATAACCATATCTATGATACCCTGATACTGTACTTTGAGCCGTTTTGATTTAGAAAGCGGAGTGCATTTCAGTGCAATTAAACTGATAACATAAAAAGGGATAATATCAATAATTGACTTATTTTCATAAAAGATTTAACACTGAGCCAAAACATTAAAATGGGTTGCTATCTCATTGCACCCGAAGTTTCCAATTACAGATGAAAATAGATTGTCATTTAAATAGATGAAAACCTTTCAGTTACAAAACAACTGTTATTGGAATGAAATAGACTTCTTCTGTATGTTACATATTGAGATGTTAGCAGCAAACATTTTTCAAGGTGTCTTTGCTGTAAAGAAAAGGCTCTGGGGACGTTTGACATGCCTTGGAAGGATCAAGTCCAGCCCAGTGTAGAGAGAGCGTCCCCTTTGTTAAGGAAATGGAAGGGTCCAGGGTCTCTCACTAATGGTGTGGTGCGTCACTACTAGAACAGCACACCGTGACCCTGGGTGAATACCAATGGGATGCTGCTGGGTCCTTGAAGGAGGCAGAGCAATCGGCAGACAAACACACACACACATAAACAAGCATGTGCATGCACACACACACACACATGCACACTCACACAGACACACACACACACACACACACACACACACACACACACACACACACACACACACACACATACACACACACACACAAACAGCCAATTAGAGGGGCCCCTCTCTCCCAGTCATGCATTCATATCTGATTAGGAGAACAGTGCTACTGCATCAGGGCCCAGCCAAACACAAAACACACTCCTCTGAGACCGCTGTTTTCTTTCCTGATTTCTTTATTTAGTATGTCAATTAAAAGGCTTTATTGTGATGCTAACCATGAGACCATAAAGGAGTGAGGAAGAAGGGGGGCAGCGTAGAGATACATTTTAATACTGTTTAATTCTGTGGGGGGCAGATTGGTTACCTTTATTGTAGGCTTTGTTCAATTCCCTTCACAAATTCTCCCAAGGTCCATAGGAAATTTTTCCCTTTCAATTGAGTGATGGCACTAACACAAAAATCATCTGCTTGGTTTTGGACTTTTGAAGACTTTAACAAATTGAAGAGGGCTGCTGCAAACCAAGGAGTTGGAAAACCAAGGTTGTCTGGAGTGGCGTGCCTTGGATTGTATACTTATGAATTAATTAAACTTCCTTGAGTTGCCCAAGACTATACCATTGTACCATTGGTGGCACAGCTGCCTCTGAGTCTACTCAACCACATCACCTGGCGGGCAGGTGGTAGGTCTGAAACACACCCCTGAACACCACAACCACGACACTGTACCGCTACACACTACGCACATAACCAAGCCTTGTCCCTTGGACAAACCGACACTCTTACTACAGTGCCTTGCAAAAGTATTCATCCCCCTTGGCGTTTTTCCTATTTTGTTGCATTACAACCTTTAATTTAAATGGATTTGCTACCGCACGGCAAGCGGTACCGGAGCGCCAAGTCTAGGTCCAAATGGCCTAGCTTCTACCCCCAAGCCATAAGACTCCTGAACAGCTAATCATGGCTACCCGGACTATTTGCACTGCCCCCCCCCACCCCCACCCCATCTTTTTACGCTGCTGCTACTCTGTTAATTATTTACGCATAGTCACTTTAACTCTACCCACATGTACATATTACCTCAACTACCTCAACTAGCCGGTGCCCCCGCACATTGACTCTGCACCGGTACCCCCCTGTATTATCTTTTACATTTTAGTCATTTAGCAGACGCTCTTATCCAGAGCGACTTACAGTTAGTGAGTGCATACATTTTCATACTGTATATAGCCTCCCTACTGTTATTTTATTTTACTTCTGCTCTTTTTTTCTTAACACTTTTTTGTTGTTGTTGTTTTATTTTACTTTTTTATAAAAAAATAAATGCATTGTTGGTTAAGGGCTGTAAGTAAGCATTTCACTGTAATGTCTACACCTGATGTATTCGGTGGCAAATAACATTTGATTTGATTTTATTAGATTTTTTGGGGATTTCATGTAATGGACATACACAAAATAGTCCAAATTGGTGAAGTGAAATGAAAAAAATTACTTGTTTAAAAAAAGAAATTAAAATAGATAACGGAAAAGTGGTGCGTGCGTATGTATTCACCCCCTTTGCTATGAAGAACCTAAATAAGATCTGGTGCAACCAATTACCTTCAGAAGTCACATAATTAGTTAAATAAAGTCCACCTGTGTACAATCTAAGTGTCACATGTTCTGTCACATGATCTTAGTATATATACACCTGTTCTGAAAGGCCCCAGACTCTGCAACACCACTAAGCAAGAGGTACCACCAAGCAAGCGGCACCATGAAGACCAAGGAGCTCTCCAAACAGGTCAGGGACAAAGTTGTGGAGAAGTACAGATCAGGGTTGGGTTATAAAAAAATATCAGAAACTTTGAACATCCTGCGGAGCACCATTAAATCCATTATTAAAAAATTGAAAAAATATGGCACTACAACAAACCTGCCAAGAGAGGGCCGCCCACCAAAACTCACGGACCAGACAAGGAGGGCATTAATCAGAGAGGCAACAAAGAGACCAAAGATAACCCTGAAGGAGCTGCAAAACTCCACAGCGGTGATTGGAGTATCTGTCCATAGGACCACTTTAAGGCATACACTCCACAGAGCTGGGCTTTACGGAAGAGTGGCCAGAAAAAAGCCATTGCTTAAAGAAAAAAATAAGCAAACATGTTTGGTGTTCGCCAAAAGGCATATGGAAGACTCCCCAAACATATGGAAGAAGGTTCTCTGGTCAGATGAGACTAAAATTGAGCTTTTTGGCCATCAAGGAAAACACTATGTCTGGCGCAAACCCAACACCTCTCATCACCCCGAGAACACCATCCCCACAGTGAAGCATGGTGGTGGCAGCATCATGCTGTGGGGATGTTTTTCATCGGCAAGGACTGGGAAACTGGTCAGAATTGAAGGAATGATGGATGGCGCTAAATACAGGGAAATTCTTGAGTGAAACCTGTTTCAGTCTTCCAGAGATTTGAGACTGGGACGGAGGTTCACCTACCAGCAGGACAATGACCCTAAGCATACTGCTAAAGCAACACTCGAGTGGTTTAAGGGGAAACATTTAAATGTCTTGGAATGGCCTAGTCAAAGCCCAGACCTCAATCCAATTAAGAATCTGTGGTATGACTTAACGATTGCTGTACACCAGCGGAACCCATCCAACTTGAAGGAGCTGGAGCAGTTTTGCCTTGAAGAATGGGCAAAAATCCCAGTGGCTAGATGTGCCAAGCTTATAGAGACATACCACAAGAGACTTGCAGCGGTAATTGCTGCAAAAGGTGGCTCTACAAAGTATTGACTTTGGGGGGGGGTGAATAGTTATTCACGCTCAAGTTTTCTGTTTTTTTGTGTTATTTTTTGTTTGTTTCACAATAAAAAAATGTTTTGCATCTTCAAAGTGGTAGGCATGTTGTGTAAATCAAATGATACAAACCCCCAAGAAATCAATTTTAATTCCAGGTTGTAAGGCAACAAAATAGGAAAAATGCCAAGGGGGGTGAATACTTTCGCAAGCCACTGTAAGAGGAGAACTATACTCTTCATTGGAAATAAGGTCAAAGTACTCGTCTGTTCTGCAGTTCTGTCTGCCAACTTTTAGCTCCAAGGAAAACTTTCCAAAAATATTGCATTCACTGTGCTTACCTGCATTTTGTGATTGCTATTGATACATCACTTATCATGGCAGTTTCATGGAAGGTTTCACCTTCAGCTAGTAGATTCATACACAGAATTCAAGGACAACCCAACCCACAACACAGACCCATTCACTCTCTCCACAATAACATTTTACTGCAGAGTAGCCTTCGCCTAGCCTAAATATACTTAACTTAGCTGCTCAGTACCATGATTTAATGCTTTGCATTTCCATTCAGAACTGACAGGGTTCCATAACCTTTGACTTACCATCGGAAATCATCAAGAGACCGCCAATATCCTGAGAGTTTCATTTAATGTTCAAGAATGGACTTCGCTGAAGGATTATAAATCCTTGACCTTAAGATTGCTATTATTAAAATGTATATTTTAGAATTGGAGCTCAGTGTTTTAGCCTCTGCGATAAAGGTCAGTGTTTTAATGAAAATGAAAAGTACAGTAGCTTCTGCATCCACCCACTGTAGAGTAGGCCTAAACCAAGAATAGGCCTAAACCAAGCTCCCAATCCTTTTTACAATCTACAGGATCAATGTTAGTGATGCTGTTTTGTGCACAGGCTTATCCACCTCATTTTCGAGCGTTGCTATGGGCACAGCCAAACAACAGAAGTGATGGATTCGACTTCCGCTTTACTTCCCTAATGCAGTGCGCTGAGTAAATTAATCGAAGGAGTCAATTTATAGAGTATAAAAGTTAAGTAAACAAGTATAAGTGTAGCGATAAACTATAAGTTACATAGCCAAACTATAAAATGTTTGTGAGTATCCACACTAGAGGGAAGTTTATCATTTATGTACAGTCGTGGTCAAAAGTTTTGAGAATGACACAAATATTAATTTTCACAAAGTCTGCTGCCTCAGTTTTTATGAAGGCAATTTGCATATACTCCAGAATGTTATGAAGAGTGATCAGATGAATTGCAATTAATTGCAAAGTCCCTCTTTGCCATGAAAATTAACTTAATTCCAAAAAAACATTTCCACTGCATTTCAGCCCTGCCACAAAAGGACCAGCTGACATCATGTCAGTGATTCTCTCGTTAACACAGGTGAGAGTGTTAACGAGGACAAGGCTGGAGATCACTCTGTCATGCCGATTGAGTTAGAATAACAGACTGGAAGTGTCACGACCCGGTGCGAGAAACAGTCACTAATAATTGTCAGAACCCAGAAGATGAGGCAGACACAGCAGTACTAGAGATGGTGGTTTAATAAAGAACAAAATCTTCAGGCAAAGAAACTAAATCCACAATGTCCAAAAATAAAGCCAAGAGGCACAAAGAGGAAAACCTCCAAAAAACAAAAGAAACTCCACAAAGTGGTAAAAAAAAACAGCAGGGAAAAACAAACCTCAAAAGACTACTCAAACAAAACACAAGAACTAAACCAGAGAACCTCTGGAAAATCCCACCAGAGAAATATCTATATAAAACAAGGCTTGGGCTGGGGCTGGGTGCTAACTTACAAACACTGAGCAAGGAACTGAGGAACACACAGGGTTTAAATACTAACAAGGGAATGACCTACAGGTGCAAACAATAATAAGAGCAAGAAAAACAAAAAGGTACAAAGAAAGTGCAATGGGGACATCTAGTGACCAAAACCCGAACAGTCATGGCCAAAACCTGACAGAATCCCCCTCCTAGGAACGGCTCCTGACGTTCCTACCAGCCTTCTCAGGGTGGAGGGCCCTGAACTGACGAATGAGGTCAGGGTCCAGTATGTCCTTGGCAGGAACCCAGGAGCGCTCCTCGGGACCGTAGCCTTCCCAGTCCACCAGATACTGCCAGGAACGCTGCACCCGGCGGGAATCCAGTATCCGGTGGACGGTATAAGCCGACTGGCCACCGATGACACGGGGCGGAGGGGGAGGTCTGCCTGCCGGGATAAGGGGAGAAAAAACAACAGGTTTTAATAAAGAAATGTGAAATGTTGGATTGATCTTAAGGGATCTGGGTAAGTGCAGGCGAAAAGTAACGGGATTGACTCTCCTGGCAATCTTAAAGGGACCGATGAACCTCTGGGACAGCTTGCGAGACTCCACCCGTAGTGGTAGGTTCTTAGTTGAGAGCCATACTCTCTGGCCGGGGTACAGGGTAGGACCGGGACGGCGACCTCTGTTGGCTTGTCGTTGGTACTGCTGAGAGGAACGCAGAAGATTAAGACGTGCCTTCTTCCACGTAAGCCGACAGCGTCTGATGAACCTCGAGGCTGAAGGCACTCTGACTTCTGCCTCCTGGTCCGGGAACAATAGAGGCGCATAGCCAAACTGACACTCATGCGGGGACATACCAGTGGAGGAGGAGCACAAGGTGTTGTGCGCGTACTCGGCCCAAACAATGAAGGATGACCAAGTGGACGGGTTGTTGGAAACCATGCATCTGAGGGTGGTTTCCAGCTCCTGATTCATCCTCTCAGTTTGGCCATTGGACTCCGGATGGTACCCTGAAGATAAACTGGCCGTGGCCCCTATGAGTTGGCAGAAGGCCTTCCAAAACCTTGAGGCGAACTGGGGACCTCTGTCGGAAACCATATCTTGCGGAATCCCAAAGACTCGGAACACATGGTTAATCACCAACTCAGCTGTTTCCTTGGCAGAAGGTAATTTGGTCAAAGGAACAAACCTGGCCGCCTTAGAAAACCTGTCGATGATGACTAGGATCGTAGTATTACCATGGGACGGAGGAAGGCCAGTAATAAAGTCCAACGAGATATGGGACCAGGGTCGGTGGGGAATAGATAGAGGGTGAAGGAGTCCTTGAGGGCGGAGGTGAGAAGATTTGCCCTGGCAGCACACGGAACAGGCCTTGATGAAAGTGGCAACGTCTTCTTTTATGGTGGGCCACCAGAACTTACGCTGGATGAACTCCAAGGTGCGGCCTACGCCCGGGTGACAGGTGAGGCGAGAGGAGTGCCCCCACCGAAGGACTTGGGACCTTGCTGCCTTGGGAACAAACAACCGATTAGCAGGACCTCCTCCAGGGCCCGGTTCGATGGCTTGAGCTTGTTTCACGGTATCCTCCACTTGCCACGAGATCGGAGCCACGATCTTAGCGGCCGGAACGACAGTCATGTCAGTATCTTCTCGAATGGCAGGAGAGTAGATTCGTGACAAGGCGTCCGGTTTGAGATTCTTCGACCCGGGTCTATAGGTGAGGATAAACTGAAATCGGCTGAAGAAAAGAGACCATCGAGCTTGTCTGGCGTTCAACCGCTTCGCCTGCTGGATATACTCCAGATTCTTGTGGTCCGTAAGCACTTGAAACGGTTGAGAAGCCCCCTCGAGCCAGTGTCTCCATTCCTTCAATGCCATCTTAACCGCTAGGAGTTCACGATCCCCCACATCGTAATTCCTCTCGGCCGGGGTAAGCCGGTGAGAGAAGAAGGCGCAAGGATGAAGCTTCTTGTCTTCACCCCTCTGAGACAGGACGGCTCCAACCCCAACCTCTGATGCGTCTACCTCCACCACAAAAGGTTCATCCGCCGTTGGTAGTGTCAGGATGGGAGCAGAGAGGATGCGCTGCTTGAGTCCTTGGAAGGCCGTCTCAGCTTCTCTTCCCCACAGAAACCTTGTGTTGCCACCCTTGGTTACCGCCGAGAGAGGGGCTGCCACCGAGCTGAAGTTCTTGATGAACTTGCGGTAAAAGTTGGTGAAGCCCAGGAAACGCTGAACTTCCTTAACGGACTTGGGGGTGGGCCAATCCGCTACCGCCTCTACCTTCTTGGGGTCCATCTGGACTCGTCCGGGTTCCACTATAAATCCCAGGAATTGTACTCGAGAGGAATGGAATTCACACTTCTCCGGCTTAATGTACAAATGGCTGTCTAGGAGGCGTTGAGCACTTGTCTGACATGCTTAGTGTGTTCTTGAAGGGAGCTCGAAAAGATGAGGATGTCATCCAAGTAAACAAACACAAAGATGTTAAGCATATCCCTAAGCACATCGTTTATGAGCGCTTGGAACACAGCCGGAGCGTTGGTCAGGCCGAAGGGCATCACCGAGTATTCGTAGTGACCAGTAGGCGTGTTGAAAGCGGTCTTCCACTCGTCCCCGGGTTTGATCCGCACAAGATGGTATGCGTTCCGCAGGTCAAGCTTAGTGAAGACAACTGCTTCCTGGAGCAGCTCAAAGGCTGTGGCCATAAGGGGTAGCGGGTAGCGGTTACGGACGGTTATGGCATTGAGTCCCCGGTAGTCGATGCAAGGTCGTAATCCACCGTCTTTCTTGGCCACAAAGAAAAACCCTGCTCCCGCCGGCGAGGTAGATGGACGCATGAGGCCTGCTGTCAGAGCGTCCTTGATGTAGGTATCCATAGCAGCTCGTTCGGGAGGAGAAAGGGAAAAGATCCGACCCCTGGGAGGGCAGGTCCCCGGCAACAGGTCGATGGTGCAATCGTAAGGTCTATGGGGTGGTAGTTTGGTGGCCCTCTGTTTGCTAAATACCAGTTTGAGGTCATGGTAACACTCGGGAACTCGGGACAAGTCGATGGATTCTAGAGACTCGGAAGGAGAACTCTGGGAACTCGGGAAGATACAAGTGGCTTGGCACGTAGGACCCCACTGCTTGATAGTGCCCACAGACCAGTCGATGTGAGGGTTATGGCTGTGAAGCCAGGGATAACCAAGGACGAGAGGAAACTCGGAACAGGAGATCAGATGAAAGTTCATCACTTCCTGGTGTTGGGAAACTGAAAGTCGTAAGGGGGTAGTGGTACGAATGACAAGTCCAGATCCCAAAGGACTTCTATCCAACGTAGTAACCCTTATGGGGTCACTTAGAGGTTCAGAAGGAACGCCATTCTCCTTCGCCCAGATCCCATCCATGAAGTTACCTGCGGCTCCAGAGTCTACCAAGGCTTGAAGAGAAAACTCGTGGTCGTCCCAGGAAAGGGTAACAGGAATGAGCAGGCGGGAGTTGGATGGATGGGAGGAGGTTATGTTTCCCGTTACAGTCCTCCCAGGCCTGCACGGGAGAGTGCGTTTCCCTGGAGCCCGGGACACGTGGAGCGGAAATGGCCCGGTTTGCCGCAATATAGACAGCATCGCTCCCTCATCCGGCGGTCTCTCTCAGCCTGGGAGATGCGTCCAACCTGCATGGGTTCTGGTGGAGCCAGCGAGGATAAAGGTGGAGACTCGGAGCTGGAACCGATAGGAGCTAGGGTGAGCGGTCTATGGTTTTGTTCTCTCTCTCTCAGACGCTGGTCTATGCGTGAAGCCAACTTGATAAGGGACTTGAGGTTGTCCGGTGGTTCCCGAGTGGCCAGTTCATCTTGGATGGTGTCAGAAAGACCCTTCAAAAAACACACTGTGAGCGCCTCGTCGTTCCAGCCACTTGCTGCTGCCACAGTGCGGAACTGGATGGCATAGTCCGTCACGCTGCGCCGACCTTGGCGGAGAGTCAGGAGCTGTTTGGCTGAGTCAGGGCCGTTGGTAGGACCTTGAAACACTCGCTTGAATTCTTCAGCAAAGGTAGAGTAGCTGGCACAGCAGGGACTTTGGGCATCCCACACAGCAGTAGCCCAGGCTAGGGCCTTTTCCGACAGCAGGGTGATGATATATGCTATCTTGGACCGGTCGGTGGGAAACGACGATGGTTGCAGCTCAAAGGAGAGAGAACATTGGGTGAAAAACCCCTTACAAACACTCGGGTCCCCTGAGAACCGTTGGGGAGGCGGCAGACGAGGTTCAGCCAGGGGATTAACTGCCAGGGGCCCTTGAATCGGATGAACTGGAGCAGAAGCGGTTGCCGGGGAAAGTCGATCCGAAATCTGCTTTATGGAAGTCAGCATCTCTGACAGAAGTTGAGAATGTCTAGCCATTAAGGCCTCTTGCTGAACCAGAGCAGCTTCGTGGCGTTGGACAGTCCCCTCATGGTGGGACAGCATGGAAAAAAGATCCTGGGTACTGGCTGCCTCTGGGTTCATAATAAGGGCTCAGTGTTTCTGTCACGACCCGGTGCGAGAAACAGTCACTAATAATTGTCAGAACCCAGAAGATGAGGCAGACACAGCAGTACTAGAGATGGTGGTTTAATAAAGAACAAAATCTTCAGGCAAAGAAACTAAATCCACAATGTCCAAAAATAAAGCCAAGAGGCACAAAGAGGAAAACCTCCAAAAAACAAAAGAAACTCCACAAAGTGGTAAAAAAAAACAGCAGGGAAAAACAAACCTCAAAAGACTACTCAAACAAAACACAAGAACTAAACCAGAGAACCTCTGGAAAATCCCACCAGAGAAATATCTATATAAAACAAGGCTTGGGCTGGGGCTGGGTGCTAACTTACAAACACTGAGCAAGGAACTGAGGAACACACAGGGTTTAAATACTAACAAGGGAATGACCTACAGGTGCAAATAATAATAAGAGCAAGAAAAACAAAAGGTACAAAAAAAGTGCAATGGGGACATCTAGTGACCAAAACCCGAACAGTCATGGCCAAAACCTGACAGGAAGCTTTAAAAGGAGGGTGGTGCTTGAAATCATTGTTCTTCCTCTATTAACCATGGTTACCTGCAAGGAAACACGTGCCGTCATCATTGCTTTGCACAAAAAGGGCTTCACAGGCAAGGACATTGCTGCTAGTAAGATTGCACCTAAATCAACCATTTATCTGATCATCAAGAACTTCAAGGAGAGAGGTTCAATTGTTGTGAAGAAGGCTTCAGGGCGCCCAAGAAAGTCCAGCAAGCGCCAGGACCGTCTCCTAAAGTTGATTCAGCTGCGGGATCGGGGCACCACCAGTGCAGAGCTTGCTCAGGAATGGCAGCAGGCAGGTGTGAGTGCATCCAGGAAAAACATCAGGGACAGACTGATATTCTGCAAAAGGTACAGGGATTGGACTGCTGAGGACTTGGGTAAAGTCATTTTCTCTGATGAATCCCCTTTCTGATTGTTTGGGGAATCCGGAAAAAAGCTTGTCCGGAGAAGACAAGGTGAGCGCTACCATTAGTCTTGTGTCATGGCAACAGTAAAGCATCCTGAGACCATTCATGTGTGGGGTTGCTTCTCAGCCAAGGGAGTGGGCTCACTCACAATTTTCCCTAAGAACACAGCCATGAATAAAGAATGGTACCAAAACATCCTCCGAGAGCAACTTCTCCCAACCATCCAAGAACAGTTTGGTGACGAACAATGCCTTTTCCAGCATGATGGAGCACCTTGCCATTAGGCAAATGTCACGACTTCCGCCGAGGCTGCCTCCCCTCCTTGTTCGGGCAGGTTTTGACGTTCGTCGTCACCGGCTTACTAGCTACTGCCGCTCCCATTCTCATCACTCCACTTGTCTTGTCTTGTCAATCACACACACCTGGTGCTCATCCCCTAATTAGTCTGTGTATAAGTGTTCCCTCTGCCCCCTTGTATTTGTGAGTGATTGTTCTATGTGGGAGGAGAGTAGCTTGGTTGAGATACTCTCTCATTTATTTTGCCAGGGTTGATTTTCCCCTGTGTCATTACATTTATTGTATTTTCTGAGACTGTGTTTGGTCAGGGAGGATTGTTTCGCCTGTACCTGTTTCGATTGCCATTGTAGGCGCATTGTATGTCTGGAAGGAATAAATCTGCATCCGGTTATTTTACTCCTGCGCCTGACTCCGTCCATCATTCACCACAGCAAAAGTGATAAGTAAGTGGTTCGGGGAACAAAACATCGACATTTTGGGTCCATGGCCAGGAAACTCCCCAGACCTTAATCCCATTGAGAACTTGTGGTCGATCCTCAAGAGGCAGGTGGACAAACAAAAACCCACAAATTCTGACAAACTCCAAGCATTGATTATGCAAGAATGGGCTGCCATCAGTCAGGATGTGGCCCAGAAGTTAATTGACAGCATGCCAGGGCGGATTGCAGAGGTCTTGAAAAAGAAGGGTCAACACTGCAAACATTGACTCTTTGCATAAACTTAATGTAATTGTCAATAAAAGCCTTTGACACTTATGGAATGCTTGTAATTATACTTCAGTATACCATAGTAACATCTGACAAAATTATCTAAAAACACTGAAGCAGTAAACTTTGTGAAGACCAATACTTGTGTCATTCTCAAAACTTTTGACCACGACTGTACAGCCCTACACCTGTCAACGCATCCTAGCCTACTGCACTCTGTTTATTAATAAGGTAGTAATACAAGACCATTCATGAGGTCTCTAATGCACAGATACTGGTTCAGAGGAACCATTCAGTGCTTTCATTGTGTGTTCATTGTCATAGTGACAACTGCAAATAATACTTCAATATACATGAAGGCCTAATGAAAAATAATATAGTAACTCCTATTTAAATGTAGCATTTCAACAATAAACATAATTTAGCCTGTGCATCTTTTACAGCATGTCATTGCCTCATTGCTCAAGTGGTTTGCAAGTGATTTCCATTTTTCCAACGGTTGTCAATTCCTTTGGGTCTTCTTTTTCACAGTGCTCATCTCTCTGTCTGTCCTGTTCAACTATTTGCAAATTCAGTGCAACAATGTTATCTTAACCTGCCAAAAGTGATCACACCAACTCACTTTCTCTCCTCATCTTTCCCAGACAGTTAATTTTTGCATATGCTGATGGCCTGTTTCACGTTAAGCAATTAGCAAGCGCAAGCCTATTAGACCTAGTATAAAACATTATTTAAATAAATGTCCAATAGCTTTCGGAGCCTATAGCTTTTCCTGGTATTTCAGGAGAAGAGGAATGGCATATTGCGGAGAGGCTTGCTTATAGCCTATAGCCTGTTGCGCACAGGAACAGCTGGTAGTGAGAGGCTAGTGATGTGTAGCCGAAGTAAGAAGCTAAATATTTGCTAAATATTAGGCCATAGATCAGCTAAATATTAGAGTTATAGGCTAAATATTTACCTGTCAAAAGTTAACAGATTATGAAATGGCAGTTCTGTAGTGCGTTCTTCAGGCTGTGGGCTGTGGTCCCCGGGCACGCAAATCTCCACTATTGATAAGGCCTAGGCCTACGTTTTTAGACAAGAACATTATTCTACCTGCAACACAGTGCAATGAGGAATGTATTATTGTTATCAAGTGAGTAAACAATTATTGTCTATAGGCCGTAAACTGCAGTAATGTAGGCTAATTTGAATAACCGCTCAAACCTCCTTTTTTGTTTCATGCCAAAATAGCTGCAAAGCCTACAGCCTAGGCATGATTATGCAACCATTTTGATAAGTTCATTAGGTACGCTAGCAGGCCACTCACATGGTCTATTTTGTCAGGATGTAGTCTGTTTTTAAGATCGGCTTACTATGAAAATATGGTCTTCTTCTATCCAACCCCCCACCTGTTCTTATTGCTGTAGCCTAGTTTACATTCAGCAAGCAAGAGCAAGCGTCCATCTCCCCTCCAATAGACTATTAGTAAATAACCTTTTGTAGTCTGGCTTTTCCTGGGACTCCACAAGATTTAAGAGGAATAGCTGAGACAGCCAATATTGTGCAACTGCAGCCTGCAATCATTCCATAAGTTCTAGACCTCAGCTGAATCTGGTAATGAATGGTGTGGCTGTTGAACAAGTTGAGGTGACTAAATTACTTGGCCTTACCTTAGATTGTAAACTGTCACGGTCAAAACATATAGATTCAATGGTTGTAAAGATGGGTAGAGGTCTGTCCGTAATAAAGAGATGCTCTGCTTTCTTGACATCACACTCCAAAAAGCAAGTTCTGAAGGCTCTAGTTTTGTCTTATCTTGATTATTGTCCTGTCGTGTGGTCGAGTGCTGCAAGGAAAGACCTAGTTAAGCTGCAGCTGGCCCAGAACAGAGCGGCACATCTTGCTCTTCATTGTAATCAGAGGGCTGATATAAATACTATGCATGCCAGTCTCTCTTGGCTAAGAGATGAGGAGAGACTGACTGCATCACTTCTCATTTTTATAAGAAACATGAATGTGTTGAAAATCCCAAATTGTTTGCATAGTCAATTTACACACAGCTCTGACACACACACTTACCCCACCATACATGCCACCAGGGGTCTTTTCACAGTCCCCAAATCCAGAACAAATTCAAGAAAGCGTACAGTATTATATAGAGCCATTATTGCATGGAACTCCGTTCCATCTCATATTGCTCAAATGAACAGCAAACCTGGCTTCAAAAAACAGATAAAGCCACACCTCACGGCACAACACCTCTCCCCTGTTTGACCTAGATAGTTTGTGTGTATGTATTGATATGTAGGCTACGTGTGCCTTTAAAAAAAAAGTATGTTGTTTTGTCCTTGAGCTGTTCTTGTCTATTAATGTTCTGTATTATGTAATGTTTCATGTTTTGTGTGGGAAATAAAAGTATTATCTTTGTTTTTGCACCCCCGCCTACCGGAGTCCTCCTTGCTAGCTAGCAGGAGCGAAACCGGTAGACAGTGTCCTTCGCTCCCGCCTGCCCTGATCGTCATTAACAGAACTGCGGGAAAACAGTGCTTGACAGACTGAGGCGAAGGACAATGTCTACCGGTCACCCCCACCTCCCGCTAGCACAACAGGCGGGAGGCTGGGGTGACACCGTTGTGTGCTAGTTAGGTTAGCCTATAGTTAGCAACACCATGTGCTAACTTGCTAGTTAGCTAGCTAGCACACGGTGTCACCCCGCCTCCCGCCAGCTGTGTACCGGAGAAAACAGTACCGACCCTTCTTCGGTAGGGTTAATCGGAGGCTGGCATCCAACGTTATTGTACATTAACGCCACCTGCTGTACTGGAGCGCCCCCGCCTCCCACCTGTCCTAGCTTAAAAATTACGCCAGGTGCGTAATTGCGCAACAGAACAATGAAGACAGACAGGTTTGATGTAGCCTATAGCCTAAGTTAGAAGCGTATGCATATTAGCCCATAATTCATAAACTCAATGTTATGCTTAATACTGGAGTAAATACATCCAGTCAATTTACACAGCGGAAAAAAAAAAAGTTATCAGATAATAAAATCATAGGTAGCCTTCACTATGTGCCCTCCCAGTCCACGGGTATGCAGCTCAAAAAGCTCCCTATTGATTCTGTTTATTAGGGACAATAAATGTATTCTACCTAGGCTACAACAAAACAATGTAACAAAGAATGTTATTCTTGTTTTAAGTGAGTAAACAACTCTAGTCTAGGCTGTAAACTGCAGTGAGTAGCCTATGTCATT
This sequence comes from Coregonus lavaretus, assembly GCF_964263955.1. Lineage (NCBI taxonomy): Eukaryota > Metazoa > Chordata > Actinopteri > Salmoniformes > Salmonidae > Coregonus > Coregonus lavaretus. The sequence goes on from NW_028166522.1 coordinate 78,400, forward strand.
TCAATAACCGCTCTAAAGCCTGGCGTTTTGAATGCATATTCATTTCGAAATAACTGCATCTAGCCTGCCTGATTGGGCAACCATTTGGATCAGTTATGGGTCTTTTTTCTCAGTTTACCATACAAGGTCCAAGAACATTAGCAGGCCAGTAATATGGTGTATTTTGTCAGGATGTATTGGCTAACAGAAACATGCAAATACAGGGATTTCTAGTGGCGCGCATATGAATTATGATAATGCACAAGCACGGAGGAAGTTGTATACATAGTTTCCCTGTTTGGCTTCCGTGTTTTAAAAGCGTTCGAAAATGAGGGGGATAGGGCTACTCAAAATCAAATAAAATCAAATACATTGGTCACATACACATGGTTAGCAGATATTATTGCGAGTGTAGCGAAATGCTTGTGCTTCTAGTTCCGACAGTGCAGCAATATCTAGAAAGTAATATCTAACAGTTCCACAACAAAAACCTATTACACACAAATCTAAGTAATAGATAGTATAGAATACAGTATATACAGTTGAAGTCGGAAGTTTACATACACCTTAGCCAAATACATTTAAACTCAGTTTTTCACAATTCCTGACATTTAATCCTAGTAAAAATTCCCTGTTTTAGGTCAGTTAGGATCACCACTTTATTTTAAGAATGTGAAATTTCAGAATAATAGTAGAGATAATTATTTCTTTCATCTTTTATTTCTTTCATCACATTCCCAGTGGGTCAGAAGTTTACATACACTCAATTAGTATTTGGTAGCATTGCCTATAAATTGTTTAACTTGGGTCAAACATTTCGGGTAGCCTACCACAAGCTTCCCACAATAAGGTGGGTGAATTTTCCTCCTGACAGAGCTGGTGTAACTGAGTCAGGTTTGTAGGCCTCCTTGCTCGCACACGCTTTTTCAGTTCTGCCCACACATTTTCTATAGGATTGAGGTCAGGGCTTTGTGATGGCCACTCCAATACCTTGACTTTGTTGTCCTTAAGCCATTTTGCCACAACTTTGGAAGTATGCTTGGGGTCATTGTCCATCTGGAAGACCCATTAACGACCAAGCTTTAACTCCCTGACTGATGTGTTGAGATGTTGCTTCAATATATCCACATAATTTTCCTTCCTCATGATGCCATCTATTTTGTGAAGTGCACCAATCCCTCCTGCAGCAAAGCACCTCCACAGCATGATGCTGCCACCCCCGTTCTTCACGGTTGGGATGGTGTTCTTCGGCTTGCAAGCAACCCCCTTTTTTCCTCCAAACATAACGAAGGTCATTATGGCCAAACAGTTCTATTTTTGTTTCATCAGACCAGAGGACATTTCTCCAAAAGGTACGATCTTTGTCACCATGTGCAGTTGCAAACAATAGTCTGGCTTTTTTATGGAGGTTTTGGAGCAGTGGCTTCTTCCTTGCTGAGCGGCCTTTCAGGTTTGTCGATATAGGACTCGTTTTACTGTGGATATAGATAATTTTGTACCTGTTTCCTCCAGCATCTTCACAAGGTCCTTTGCTGTTGTTCTGGGATTGATTTGCACTTTTCGCACCAAAGTACGTTCATCTCTAGGAGACAGAACGCGTCTCCTTCCTGAGCGGTATGACGGCTGTGTGGTCCCATGGTGTTTATACTTGCGTACTATTGTTTGTACAGATGAACGTGGTACCTTCAGGCGCTTGGAATTTGCTCCCAAGGATGAACCAGACTTGTTGAGGTCTACAATTTTTTTTCTGAGGTCTTGGCTGATTTCTTTTGATTTTCCCATGATGTCAAGCAAAGAGGCAAAGAGGCACTTGAAGGTAGGCCTTGAAATACATCCACAGGTACACCTCCAATTGACTCAAATGATGTTTATTAGCCTATCAGAAGCTTCTAAAGCCATGACATCATTTTCTGGAATTTTCCAAGCTGTTTAAAGGCACAGTCAACTTAGTGTATGAAAACTTCTGACCCACTGGATTTGTGAAACAGTGAATTATAAGTGAAATAATCTGTCTGTAAACAATTGTTGGAAAAATTACTTGTGTCATGCACAAAGTAGATGTCCTAACCGACTTGCCAAAACTATAGTTTGTTAACAAGACATTTGTGTAGTGGTTGAAAAATGAGTTTTAATGACTCCAACTTCAACTGTACATATGAGATGGGTAGTGCAAGATATGTAAACATTATTAAGATATTATAGAATACGGTACATACATATGAGATTGGTAATGCAAGATATGTAAACATTATTAAGTGGCATTATTAAAGTCACTAGTGTTCCATTTATTAAAGGGGCCAGTGATTTTCAAGTCTGTATGTAGGCAGCAGCCTCTCTGCGCTAGTGATAGCTGTTTAACAGTCTGATGGCCTTGAGATAGAAGCTATTACTCAAATATCATAGGATGTTTTCACCACATAGGTTATGTTAAGACCAAGCTCTTTGTGTTCCAGACCCTTACCCACCCCTGTATCACTGTGAAACCTTGTTCTATCATATAGTATCTCAACTGTCAACACTGATACTCCTAGCCTGCTTCCAGATCTGTATGTGCTTTAGCCTAGCGGTTAGAGCGTTGGGCCATGCAAAAAACACATTTCCATTTTTCACCATACACTGTACAGGTTACACACTTGTACATGTGTGAAACAGGACAAATATAAGCACCCCCTCTTTGACTTGTATTGCCAACACCATAGGAGTTGGCAAGACGGCACAAACCGATCTGGGACCAGGCTACAGTATGACACCCATACTTGGCTATCAAAGAGGGCTGGTGTATAGGGCATTAGACCATCTTTAAACAGCCCATACTTTCCGTGTTGAATTAATGGGACATCATCTGCCACACCATACCACAGCACCACAAGAGGTATAGGTCCCCCCTGCTTTGGCACAAGATATAGGGGGGTAGTACCCCGTGGACCCTCACTGGCCTATCACAAGCCCTGATCAATCATCTCCCAACACACCACCTGCAGTATGGTGCCCATTGATTGGCCGGCCAGATCTCCTTCTGAAGGTTTGGAAAAGGGATTTGATGTGGGCTTGTGAATGGCGCTGTTATTGACCTGGTCCTGCAGTTCTGAGGTCTCTGAAGAAAATTCTGTTTGTAAATCCATTTAAGGAGGCATGTTAGGTTAATAAAAAACAACGGAGACAGAACAAGGGAAAAGAGCTTTGCTGTGAGAAAATGCCCTCTCTTGTTTCTGCTTCCTCTGGCTTGAAGGCAGACAGAGTTGTTTTGATATACACAGTGTATAAAGAGAGAGAGATAGAGGATAATTATGATCTCTGTGTCAAATAGTTTTTACACCCTGGGATGGGAGCAGTAATGTATGCAGACGGACTCTCTCATCAGCTGCAATCCCACTCAGAGATACGTACATCAGAGACAGAAGAAAGGTGTATAATGAGCGTGCATCACTGTATTTACAGTTGGATCTCAATTCAATGTCTTCTGATAGCACGCTTAATTTTTCTCTCTCTCTCTTTCTCTCTCTCTCTCTCTCTCTCTCTCTCTCTCTCTCTCTCTCCTCTCTCTCTCTCTCTCTCTCTCTCTCTCTCTCTCTCTCTCTCTCTCTCTCTCTCTCTCTCTCTCTCTCTCTCTCTCTCTCTCTCTCTCTCTCTCTCTCTCTCTCTCTCTCTCTCTCTCTCTCTCTCTCTCTCTCTCTCTCTCTCTCTCTCTCTCTCTCTCTCTCTCTCTCTCTCTCTCTCTCTCTCTCTCTCTCTCTCTCTCTCTCTCTCTCTCTCTCTCTCTCTCTCTCTCTCTCTCTCTCTCTCTCTCTCTCTCTCTCTCTCTCTCTCTCTCTCTCTCTCTCTCTCTCTCTCTCTCTCTCTCGATATTTTAATTCCAAACCCAGATGAGATAACCTGGTCCATACAGTTCACTCTCTGTCTCAAAGGAAAAGAAGAGATCTTATATTTAAAACATTATTATACATTATGCACTCAGGTCATACATTATTAAACCTGTGCTGCTGATATACACAGCAATGGTGAGATGCAGCGATGTGTTTTCCATACAGAGAGAGAGAGAGAGAGAGAGAGAGAGAGAGAGAGAGAGAGAGAGAGAGAGAGAGAGAGAGAGAGAGAGAGACTCGAGCTAGCTAGCTGCCTTTAGATTTGCGCTTTACACATTGTGGCAGAATAATAAGCATCAGTACACAAAGAGAGAGAGAGAGATAAAGGAAAGACAATAAACAATTTGACATCTATGGGGTGCAACCAGGAGCACTTGCCTTGTTGTGTTTGGCTTGCATTGCCTGTTCTATGATGATTGGGCTCAGAGAAGAGCTAGAGCTCGGCTAGCGGTAGGGGGGAGAAAAAAGTGAAGAAACTCACAGATCCTGGGGGTAGATGTTGATTTGAAGGAAGAAAATAAAGAATAATAGGCTTTGATGTGAAGAAATATAAGCAACTGCTTCTCGGCTTTGATGGTTGAATGTCAGGAAACAGCCGACTAATTGGTGTTGTAATCTCCAAGGAAACGGAGAGGCTGAGGCTTTGTACCCCACATATAGGGGTGATGGGACTGTATATACCCAACACTTTGTACCTCACATCTACTGGTTAAAGGGATGATGGTGATGTATACTCTGTGGCTGAAGGTATACCCAATACTTAGTACCCCACATTCACTGGTTTTAAGAGGGAATGGGGCTGTATAATCTGCATAAACTCTGTGGCTGAAGATATACCCAATACTTTGAACCCCACATCCACTGGCTATAAGGGATGAGTGTAGATATAGCTGGCATTTATTGACATTGACATGTAGGTCTAATGTTGATACCAGATGATGTTAGGATATAAACTTGGGAAGGTACAGTATTTAGCTAGAGTTGCGAGTTGCAGCTAAGAAAGACTTTAGTATACAAGAGTCATAACATTGTCAAAACAAGCTGAATTTGTCAGGTCAATGCTTTCGACTTGAATAGATTGATTTAAAACACAGGCATTCCACAACAGGCTGCTTGTATTTATTTACTTTTCCCTAGCCGTACCTTTATGATAAAATTACTTATTTACTATTCAGATCGTATTAAAAATGCAACTCGGCAACAACACACTCTCTCTCACTGCATGTTCAAATATTGATTTCAGCTTTTATAAACTTAAATTTAAACGACAGCATCACCTCAACAGACTCAGCACTGAACCTCAACAAGCAAGCAGGGTGTCACGGTTTCGGCCGAGGCTGCCTCTCTCCCTTGTTCGGGCAGGCTTCGGCGTTCGTCGTCTCCGGAATTCTAGCTGCCACCGATAGATGTTTCATGTTCGTTTGCTTTTGTCTGTTTGTTTCCACACCTGTTTCTGTTTTACGTAATTAGTGTCCTATAAGTTTCTCGTTGTGTTTGTCTAGTGTTGTGTATGATTGTTTCCGTCAGTGTTGTGTTTTGCTCGGTTGAGCGTATTTTCTCCACTGTGCTGGAGCTTATTTGCACTTGTGTGTGCACCGGTTCATTTTGTCGCACCTGTTAGTGCGCGTTTACCTTTCGCCGTCGTGCGGGGTTTTGCTGTCGGGCTTAGTTGTCCTGTTGCCTGTGTTGGGCCAGTAATACAGCTTTTGGAACATTCAGTCTGCTTCCTGCGTTTGATTCCTACACTACACCTACAACACGCCTTGACACAGGGCCAGCGAGAGTTAGTTTTATTTCCTTTCAATGAGAGACAGGAGAGAAGAAAAACCTTGATAACATTTTTTTTTCAGCAATGGAGATATTCCTAGTAATTAAGTGTCTCTGTACTATAAAAACATTGATAGTACAATAATGAAATAAACCATGTTACCACTGAGGCCTTGGACTCCAGGACAGGAGCTAGGAGAGTAATTGTAAATGAGGAGCCAGTTGTGTTATCCCAAGCTCCATTAAAATTTCATTTCCCATGAATGGCATTATTCAAATTACGTTAAATCACATCAGTTAGCCTGCTTGGCAATGCAAAGTTTCAAGTGACTATGACTGAGGTGAGATTTCCCAAAGTCTAGAATGTGTCGTATGTCATTTATGAGGGTACTTCATATTCAGAGCATAAAATATACTGGTGATTCTTGGCCTTGGGCCTTCATGTATTTGTAACAGCATAGAGAAAATGAATCATAGAAATTCACTAGAAGACCTAAAACCTTTTTTTATATTCTCTCTAAGACAAACCTTTCTTAGTGCTTTAGAAAATTACTAGAAATATGATATAGCGATTCTAGAATTCAATTGACAAGCTAGGGAATGCTGGGTCACAATGCCAGATCAAGTTGATTGTATTTACATACATTTTGCGTCCCTGTTACCTGCACACTGAAAGATTATGGATATTTCTGCTCTCTAGTTCACCCTTTGAGTAACATTATAAATCACCAATACAAGACACCTCAAATCTGATGTTACTGGCCACCGGTATGGTCCTTCAGAATTGTATGAAAATATCAATGTCAGAGAGGTACAAACACAAAGCCATATTGGATGTAGGGCCAGCCTCAGCATTTGATCCAGCCCTCCTGCCTTGCCCATGCACTGTATACCTTTAAGTCACCCTAGTAACACAGTGTTGCATGTCTTAACCCTGGCCACAGGAACATCATTAGGATTATAGTGAGTGTGATTTCATGATACTTGGTGGTTAATAATCTATGATAAATACCAGTGAGAAGGGAACAAAGCAGTGTGTAATATTAGGTGACACTGTGTTATCAGTGCTGAGAGAAACCATTAGTGAGTTGCCTTAACCTGTTTTAATGAGGTTTCTCTGCTCATGGAGAAAAAAGGGCTGATTCGTGCATATGTTATAAAGGAGCCAGCAAACGCAGCGCGGACAGGCATAATGTAGGTCTAACCACGTACAGAGGTGTTAACAATATGGCCTCTGTCACTGCTGCTTTACTGCCATTTCTACCTCCATCGAGGACATACTTTATCACTCTTTGCCAATGGGCATCTCAGGGTTAATATACAGCAAGCCAACATTGTCTCTAGGCCCTAAATGAATGTGCTAACAACACTACAATACCACAGTATCATCTATTCACACACACACACACACACACACACACACACACACACACACACACACAGTATGTTATGTTCTTCTATCCTCGTGGGGACCTAAAATGTATTTCCATTCAAAATCCTATTTTCCCTAACCCCTAACCCCTAACCCTAACCTAACCCTTACCATAACCATAGCCCTAACCCTAACCCTAACCTTAACCCGTAATCCGTAACCCGTAACCCTAACTCAAACACTAAACCTAACCCTAACCATAACCCCTTACCCTAACCCTAATTCTAACCCTAATTGTAACATTGGAACGTGGGAAATGTCCCCACGAGGGTGAATTCTTCTTGTTGTACTATCCTTGTGGGGACTTTTGGGGATTTTAGGTCCCCACAAGGACAGAAGAACAAACACACACACACACACACACACACACACACACACACACACACACACACACACACACACACACACACACACACACACACACACACTACTACTACTACTACTACTACTACTACTACTACTACTACTACTACTACTACCTCCACACCACTCTCTATTGGTTTGGACAGAGTTGAATAGATTATGTTTGCTGGTTTAACAGAGCAGTTCATGTCAGCTAAATGATACAGCGCTTTAAATATACAGACTGAAGCCATAAAGCTAATTAAGTGAGCCGAGTTAATTAACAGTGTGGCCCTCCTTCTGGTCCTGTCTAAATGACTGGCAGGAAGGACGGGACTGGGAAGAAATGAATGAGGTAGCAGAGCAAGCTGACTGATGGACTAACATAACCTCTAGAAGTGGGCCAGGTGGCAGGAGTGACAGCAGACAGGAGAGATGTCTCACAGAGTGTGTACTGGATGTATGTGCAAAATGTGCATGTGTGTGCATATGTTTTGTGTGAGTGTGACATGTGACTGTGGATCTCCGTCGGTACATGCACACGTCAGTATTTATGTGCATGTGTGCACATGTATGTGTGTTTAATAACGGACATAGGGGGAGGGGGTTGGAGGTACAGGGTATGAACATAGGTCCTACTTGGAGACACCAGGGCATTGGTCTACAGATGCGTGACGGGGCCTCATTACATACATACATACATACAGTGAGGGAAAAAAGTATTTGATCCCCTGCTGATTTTGTACGTTTGCCCACTGACAAAGACATGATCAGTCTATAATTTTAAACAGTAAGAGACAGAATAACAACAAAAAAATCCAGAAAAACGCATGTCAAAAATGATATAAATTGATTTGCATTTTAATGAGGGAAATAAGTATTTGACCCCTCTGCACTTCGTGGCAAAACCCTTGTTGGCAATCACAGAGGTCAGACGTTTCTTGTAGTTGGCCACCAGGTTTGCACACATCTCAGGAGGGATTTTGTCCCACTCCTCTTTGCAGATCTTCTCCAAGTCATTAAGGTTTCGAGGCTGACGTTTGGCAACTCGAACCTTCAGCTCCCTCCACAGATTTTCTATGGGATTAAGGTCTGGAGACTGGCTAGGCCACTCCAGGACCTTAATGTGCCTCTTCTTGAGCCACTCCTTTGTTGCCTTGGCCATGTGTTTTGGGTCATTACATTTACATTTTAGTCATTTAGCAGACGCTGTTATCCAGATCGACTTACAGTTAGTGAGTGCATACATTATACACTGCTCAAAAAAATAAAGGGAACACTAAAATAACACGTCCTAGATCTGGATGAATGAAATAATCTTATTAAATACCTTTTTCTTTACATAGTTGAATGTGCTGACAACAAAATCACACAAAAATTATCAATGGAAATCAAATGTATCAACCCATGGAGGTCTGGATTTGGAGTCACCCTCAAAATTAAAGTGGAAAACCACACTACAGGCTGATCCAACTTTGATGTAATGTCCTTAAAACAATTCAAAATGAGGCTCAGTAGTGTGTGTGGCCTCCACGTGCCTGTATGACCTCCCTACAACGCCTGGGCATGCTCCTGATGAGGTGGCGGATGGTCTCCTGAGGGATCTCCTCCCAGACCTGGACTAAAGCATCCGCCAACTCCTGGACAGTCTGTGGTGCAACGTGGCATTGGTGGATGGAGCTAGACATGATGTCCCAGATGTGCTCAATTGGATTCAGGTCTGGGGAACGGGCGGGCCAGTCCATAGCATCAATGCCTTCCTCTTGCAGGAACTGCTGACACACTCCAGCCACATGAGGTCTAGCATGGTCTTGCATTAGGAGGAACCCAGGGCCAACCGCACCAGCATATGGTCTCACAAGGGGTCTGAGGATCTCATCTCGGTACCTAATGGCAGTCAGGCTACCTCTGGCGTGCACATGGAGGGCTGTGCGGCCCCCCAAAGAAATGCCACACTACACCATGACTGACCCACCGCCAAACCGGTCATGCTGGAGGATGTTGCAGGCAGCAGAATGTTCTCCACGGTGTCTCCAGACTCTGTCACGTCTGTCACGTGCTCAGTGTGAACCTGCTTTCATCTGTGAAGAGCACAGGGCGCCAGTGGCGATTTGCCAATCTTGGTGTTCTCTGGCAAATGCCAAACGTCCTGCACGGTGTTGGGCTGTAAGCACAACCCCCACCTGTGGACGTCGGGCCCTCATACCACCCTCATGGAGTCTGTTTCTGACCGTTTGAGCAGACACATGCACATTTGTGGCCTGCTGGAGGTCATTTTGCAGGGCTCTGGTAGTGCTCCTCCTGCTCCTCCTTGCACAAAGGCGGAGGTAGCGGTCCTGCTGCTGGGTTGTTGCCCTCCTACGGCCTCCTCCACGTCTCCTGATGTACTGGCCTGTCTCCTGGTAGCGCCTCCATGCTCTGGACACTACGCTGACAGACACAGCAAACCTTCTTGCCACAGCTCGCATTGATGTGCCATCCTGGATGAGCTGCACTACCTGAGCCACTTGTGTGGGTTGTAGACTCCGTCTCATGCTACCACTAGAGTGAAAGCACCACCAGCATTCAAAAGTGACCAAAACATCAACCAGGAAGCATAGGAACTGAGAAGTGGTCTGTGGTCACCACATGCAAAACCAGTCCTTTATTGGGGGTGTCTTGCTAATTGCCTATAATTTCCACCTGTTGTCTATTCCATTTGCACAACAGCATGTGAAATTTATTGTCAATCAGTGTTGCTTCCTAAGTGGACAGTTTGATTTCACAGAAGTGGGATTGACTTGGAGTTACATTGTGTTGTTTAAGTGTTCCCTTTATTTTTTTGAGCAGTGTATATATTTTTTATACTGGCCCCCCGTGGGAATCGAACCCACAACCCAGGCATTGCAAACGCCATGCTCTACCAATATCCCTGCCGGCCATTCCCTCCTCTACCCTGGACGACGCTGGGCCAATTGTGCGCCACCCCATGGGTCATTGTCATGCTGGAATACCCATCCACGACCCATTTTCAATGCCCTGGCTGAGGGAAGGAGGTTCTCACCCAAGATTTGACGGTACATGGCCCCATCCATCGTCCCTTTGATGCGGTGAAGTTGTCCTGTCCCCTTAGCAGAAAAACACCACCCCCAAAGCATAATGTTTCCACCTCCATGTTTGACGGTGGGGATGGTGTTCTTGGGGTCATAGGCAGAATTCCTCCTCCTCCAAACACGGCGAGTTGAGTTGATGCCAAAGAGCTCCATTTTGGTCTCATCTGACCACAACACTTTCACCCAGTTCTCCGCTGAATCATTCAGATGTTCATTGGCAAACTTCAGACGGCCCTGTATATGTGCTTTCTTGAGCAGGGGGACCTTGCGGGCGCTGCAGGATTTCAGTCCTTCACGGCGTAGTGTGTTACCAATTGTTTTCTTGGTGACTATGGTCCCAGCTGCCTTGAGATCATTGACAAGATCCTCCCGTGTAGTTCTGGGCTGATTCCTCACCGTTCTCATGATCATTACAACTCCATGAGGTGAGATCTTGCATGGAGCCCCAGGCCGAGGGAGATTGACAGTTCTTTTGTGTTTCTTCCATTTGAGAATAATCGCACCAGCTGTTGTCACCTTCTCACCAAGCTGCTTGGCGATGGTCTTGTAGCCCTTTCCAGCCTTGTGTAGGTCTACAATATTGTCCCTGACATCCTTGGAGAGCTCTTTGGTCTTGGCCATGGTGGAGAGTTTGGAATCTGATTGATTGATTGCTTCTGTGGACGGATGTCTTTTATACAGGTAACAAACTGAGATTAGGAGCACTCCCTTTAAGAAATCTTTCTGATTGAGAGGGGGTCAAATACTTATTTCCCTCATTAAAATGCAAATCAATTTATAACATTTTTGACATGCGTTTTTCTGGATTTTTTTGTTGTTATTCTGTCTCTCACTGTTCAAATAAACCTACCATTAAAATTATAGACTGATCATTTCTTTGTCAGTGGGCAAACGTACAAAATCAGCAGGGGATCAAATACTTTTTTCCCTCACTGTACACACACACACACACACACACACACACACACACACACACACACATCAATAAAACAGAGACTTTCTCAAGAGTGTTTATTACATTGGGCTGAGGGGGAAATCGATATGAAATGACAGCTGCTTAGTCCATTCGTGAACAAGTGAGAGTTGACCTGTACACAGTAGGACTCTAGTCACCCAAATGACAGTCTACATGAAGCCTCCGCAGTGGTCTTATAAAGTCATGGACAGCTAGGGAATGGGCCATCAACACTATTATTATATTCATTCTAAAGTGAGTGGGACACATCCAGTGATATGACAAGCATATGCTCTTTTAATAGTCTGGTGTGACTGTGGTTTTATGACATTGCTTTGTGACCCATCCATCCCTCTATCCCCACACATCACCTATAAAATGAGAACTGTGAAGCTACAGCACTCTCTTCTCTGGGCTATTATGGCTGCTTCTGGTTGTTCCCATCTATCTTTAAGAAGAGAGAGAGGGGGGAGGGAGAGAGAGAAAATGACAGAAAGAGAGCGAGAGAGAGAGAGAGATGATTTCCCTAGTTCATAAGCTGACAGCCAACTACACTCAGGCCTCACTGAAGAGTGGAGGGTATCAAATGGTACCTGATAGCTCTAGTACTGTATATTATCCACTATATGATTCAAAACATCCATACTGCACATCTATACTGCTATCACTATCAATGATGTCAGTCTCTGGTGAGTGCAGGGCATGGTAGGCTCCAGTTGTTTGCTAGTTTCAGTGCAGCCATTGTCAGAGCACTCCTATGGCAGCCAAATGTTTATCATTGTTTTGACCCCACATAGTATAAGACAGCATGCTGTATGTAGATACTGTGAGAGGGAGGGATAGAAGACCTCTGTAGCAGAATAACTCACTACTAAAGACCGTTGTATGTGCTACGGTCTTGTGGATTTAACAAGAACACATGTTTTCACTCTTACATGTAGCTTAGCGATCTCTGATTGCCATTACCACCGCCCTAAAGCCTTTAGCATTGAGTCAGTCTTGAGTCAAACTGGCTGAATATTATCGCCATCATAGGGCAGAAATGAGAGGTGCTATCTATGCTGCAGTAAGCTGATGATAACCTTGATATTGTGTTTCTACCTCTCTATCCCTGCTCTCTCTTTCGCTCTCTCTCTCTTTCTGTCTGTCTTTCTCTAGAGTCTCTCTCTCTCTCTCTCTCTCTCTCTCTCTCTCTCTCTCTCTCTCTCTCTCTCTCCCTCTCTCCCCCCCTCTCTCCCCCTCCCTCTCTCTCTCTCTCTCTCTCCCCTCTCTCTCTGTCTCTTTTCCCCGTTTAGTCTTTCCTCTCTGGCAGTGTATGCAGCCAGGACAGTTCTGCTTTATTCTAATTGCATCCTTTCGATTAAAGAAGCTTGTTTTCCTTGATTACTTTGATGTTGAAATGGGAGCAGGGGAGCAATTCACATTCATTCGTCAGTATGTTTTCCCCCCTCCGCTCTTTGTGCTAACAGCAGAATTCCTATTTATATATTGGCACTGGAACTAAATTACTGCAAACATCTCTGTGTGCCAGCCAGGCAGAACGGATCTGGATTGGACTGTAACATGTCAGTGCCCCCTGCTGGTCATCACCGGAACAGCACCATGCCCGGTCATTCCAAACACGTATGGCACGAGGGCCAAAAGGAACACATTGGAATGGGTACCATGAATCTTTGCCGAATGAATTCCTAATGGCTAGATTCTTGACTGTGATCTCAAGACATCACACATTTGTGCTCCCATATTCACAGAGCAGTGGAGTGGTGTGAATGTCAAAGCTCCTACAGACGAACATACTGACAGGGTATAGGATTCAACCAATTTAAAGATGAGAAAGCTTTATTCTTCTCCATATGTTTTAAATGCCATGACCACATACAGAAGTCTACATTGAGACCCTCTTGTCTTGTGGTATTGAGAGGACACTTTTTGAGGCCTCTTCTAGAGATGATCTGAAGCACAACGCATCAGATGTCCTTCTTTAATGAGACTTTATCACAGTGGAGAAGAGAAGAGAAGCCGGGCTCCATACTGCAGTCTTGTAGCCTCCCGCTGTGCTCCCTACTGGGATCCTCTCCCCAGCCTCTCCCCAGCCTCTCCCCAGAGTCCTATCACAAACGGGTAACAACACTGGAACACATCAAGGGATTTTTTATCTTTACCAGGGTCCACATTCCCCCCCATTCTGATTCTGAGAGCCTGTGTCTGTGTTTTACACAGCCCTATATCAACTGTGTGGAGAGTTATATAAGTGTACACAAAACGCAACAAACAC
>NW_028166521.1:0-30079 GCF_964263955.1 Coregonus lavaretus
TATTCGCAGTTAATATAATTCAATCTGGATAATAACACAAAACAGATCATAAGGCTAGAGAAATATATCGACAAATATTACAACAACACGCAACACCAAAACATGACTGAAGACAAGCGTGGAGAGCCGATCCCCAAAAGGAAACGCGACTCATTGACTGATACAGATGATATATGCTTTTCACCACTGGGTATGGTAAGTGTGGAAAGCGACCTGTTGAAGTCGATAAATGACAAATTGGGCATATTAGAATTGGTAAGTAAAGACGTAAAAGAGTTGAAAGCGAGTCTTCAAATGAGTGACGAAAAAGCTTTGGTTATGGAGAAAGAAACCATCGAATTAAAAGTGACAGTCTCTAAAATGGAAACGGATGTTAGGGAACTAAAAAAGGAGAACAATCTTCTGAGAGAAGCCTTACTAGACATCCAAACTAGATCGATGAGGGAAAATCTAGTACTTACGGGTATTCAGGAAAAGGAGGGAGAAATAACAGAGAATATTATGAAGGACTTCCTGCATACAGCGCTACAAATCCCACTCGAGGCTGTCGATAAAATCCAACTCGAACGTGTACATCGTTTCGGAAAAAGAGGACAGAAATATGAGCGCACAATCGTTGCCAAATTTGCTTTTTTTAAGGATAAAGTTATGGTGAAAAGCCTAGGAAAAAGACTTGCTGGCACGAAAATAGGCATGAATGATCAGTTCCCGAGGGAGATTGTAGAAAGGCGCAAAGTTCTGTATCCAATCTTCAAGGAAAACAGATTAAAAGGGAAACGTGTTGCACTAGTGGTGGATAAATTATATATTGACAACCAAATGTTCAGAGACACAAAGACTACTCCATGGCTATTCTAAAAGTTGTAATAGAGGAGTCAAATATTGGAGCACCTGATACTAGCAATGATAGGGATTGTAATATTAAATAAAATTTATAGTAAGTATAGTATTTTATAAAAGGATAAAACGATATAACAAGCAGAATAATACATCTTATAATACAAATAATTAGAACATGGATTTTTTGGCGGGAGGTTGTTGTTTTGGCGGATGGTTGTTGTGGTTGGTCCTGTGTTCTCTCTGGCGTCCTATCCCCCTTGCGGCAGATGTGGATGCGGGTGCGTTTGCATGCTCGGCCCATTTCTTCCGCAGTCAACCATGTGGTGTGCATTTTTGTGTTTGAAAAGGTGCGGCGTTAAGTGAGTGAGAGGGGAAATGGTTGCATATCCCAGAGCCGACCGGCAGTGTTAGTGAGAGAGAGAGCTTTCAATTTTGTGTAGATGAGGGATATACATTTTTAAATATAGTATACATCTAATCTAATTTTTCATTGTCCTATCATGATGGAAAGATCCCTAACCCTATAACCTGGACACCCAACTGAGCGACCCACACACCAAAGAGAAGTTCCCATCTCTTTTATGGACCTGCTGTGAATATGCAGCCTAAACAGAGAAATAAATGCGGTCAGAGACTTACTTGAGCAGCACCGCCCCCTCAAGATTCTGAGCCTGCCTGGCAGGGTTGGTCCTACAAAGCCAGAGCCCCCTGATGGGAGAGCATAATATACAAGGAAATTCTCAAAGCTGCTAATGAGAACCTTTACGACCTTTTTACCTAGCCGGTGGGGATTCCGGTGGGGTACGCCCACCCAGGTAGTGGCAGTGCTGGCAACACTGGCTGCAGTAACCCATGGGGAGGGGGTATCACTCGGACAATCAGAGAGGGGGTTTATCATTGTGGCCCAGGTGGCACAAAATAATCAAAGGTCTGACCGCATGGAGATGCTTGGGAAAATGGTTACAACGGGGGATCAGAGTGTTTGTGTCTCAGGTGAAGAGGGTGGATCTGATCTCCATCACCTAGGACTTGACATAGATTAGGTAGATTAATCTAATCTCACATTGTTATCAATTTCTGCTCAATCTGCATGCTTTCTCAATCAGCTTTAACTGTATGTGCACTCGTAAATCAAGTTATTTCTCGAGTTGGGCTCTGGGATATAACAGCTGTTGAGTATCTGATTTTATGGTGGATTGTGGAGGAGGGGGGTTGAGTGTGTTGGAGTATGTGAGTATGTGAGTGTGTGCTTGTCTGGCATCTGTTGTGGGGGGTGGGGATGTTGGGAGGGAGGGTATGGGATGGACCGCGGGGATTATTTGCTAGGATAATAATTGCTTGTCAATGAATTAAGTGTAATACAATGGCAATCCGGGTTGTATGTTGGAATCCTACGCGTGAACTGCCAACATTATTATGCATATTAATTGATAATGATGGAAAATAGGATATGCATAATTTAAAAAAAAGATATATATATATATATATATATATATATAGAGGTGAAAGCATTGGAAATGCTTTTGGCGGTTAATCTGCTTCTGTTTTGTGGGTGCCACTGTGTGCTGCTTTCGATGGATGGGTCCTGGCCTCTCGGGGCCTTAGGGATACGAAGGGACGTGGGTGGGATGCTGATCACTGGGATTACGGCTCAACTTGGGATGGGGAGGGGCTTTAGCGGGGGAATTAGTGGAGAACAATTGAAGGGTTACTCCGTAGCAATGCAAATATCACGGTACAGCTATATGGACACTCAATCATTACGCTATTTTTTATTGGTAAATTTACAAACATATATAATGATAAATAGACTTGAAATTTGTATCTCATTATGGTGTATGGTGAAATAAGTATAGCTAGTTATAATTGTAATGGCTTAGCTGATAATAACAAAAGAAGAACAATATTTACATCGCTCAAAGAGAAGGAATATAATATCTATTGTATACAGGAAACTCATTCAACAATTCGAGATGAAGTAGCGTGGAAAAAATAATGGGGGGGGGGGGATTTACTTCTCCCATGGGCAAAGAAATTCAAAAGGGGTGATGATATTAATTAATAGTAATTTTGATCCGAATGTGCAAATTGTCCAAATAGATACGCAAGGTAGATGGATTATTTTAAATATGTTATTGGACCATAAACAGATATGGCTCATTAACCTTTACGGACCAAATAATGATGATCCACAATTCTTTGACAATATATATAATAAATTATCAAGCCTGCAAGCAACTCAAGACAATATTATTATGGTGGGGGATTATAATACTGTTTTAAATAGCTCAATGGACCGCAAAGGAAATCACACCACAAACAATCACCCACATGCTCTTAAGGAAATTGTGAATGTCATGGATACATTAGAACTAGTAGATATATGGAGGCTTAAATATACTGATCTAGTGAGATATACATGGCGGAGACTGAATCAAGCTAGTCGTCTTGACTTCTTTCTTATCTCATTCTCGTTGGCACCAAAAGTAAAAAAAAGTGTTGATAGGGGACAGAATGCGGTCGGACCATCATATAATAGGCATATACATTACTCTTACTGAATTTCCACGTGGGCGAGGATATTGGAAATTTAATCAAAGCCTATTGGATCATAATTTATTCATAATTAGAACAAAGGAATTTATAACTGACTTTTTCCAACATAACATAGGTACAGCGAATCCCCTTATTGTATGGGACACCTTTAAATGTGCCTTTAGAGGCCATGCAATTCAGTACTCATCTCGAAAACAAAAGCAATTTAGGTCAAAAGAGTTTATACTAAGAAAGGAAATAGAAAATCTAACAGAACCGATAGATGGCAATAAAAACTGTAACATAGAGGCTCAGAGTAAATTAGAGGAAAAACAAAAAGAAATGGAGAAACCTATTCAAGAAAGATCAAGTGTAATATATTATAAAAATAAAGCAAACTGGATTGAATATGGGGAAAAATACACAAAATTATTTTTTAATCTTCAACATAGGAATGCTACCAAAAAGAACTTAATGAAACTGGTTACAATTGACGGAGTCACCCATAATTCACCAAATGATATTTTGAAGGAAGAAACAAAGTACTTTAAGCATACGTTTTCTTTTCAGTCGCCTCCATCTCCTCTAACTGAAGCTAATTGTAGAGATTTTTTTTCTATTGATAATGTCAAATTAACAGCCACACAGAAAGACCCATGTGAAGGTGAAATTACAGAGGAGGAACATCTGGATGCAATTAAAGACTTTAAGTCCGGGAAAACTCCAGGGTTGGATGGCATACCAGTCGAGGTATACCAAACCTTTTTTGATATACTAAGCGGACCGTTATTAAAATGTTTTAACCACTCCTATGTAAATGGTAGATTATCTGACACTCAAGAAGAAGGTCTGATCTCATTATTACTGAAACAGGATACAAGTGGAAAATATAAAGATCCAGTCCATTTACAAAATTGGAGGCCCCTTACACTTCAGTGTTGTGATGCAAAAATCCTAGCAAAATGTATAGCGCATAGAATTAAAAAGGTATTGTCGGATATTATTCATTCTAATCAGACAGGTTTTTTTACATGGAAGATACATTGGAGATAATATAAGCCAAGTATTGGAAACAATAGAACATTATGGAAAATAGCAGACTTCGAAAAGGCATTTGATAAAGTTCGACTGGGGTTTATATATAAATGCCTGGAGCATTTCAATTTTGGAGAATCTCTTATAAAATGGGTCAAAATCATGTATAGTAACCCTAGGTGTAAAATAGTAAATAATGGCTATTTCTCAGAAAGTTTTAAACTGTCAAGAGGAGTGAAACAAGGATGTCCACTATCGGCATATCTATTTATTGTGGCCATCGAGATGTTAGCTATTAAAATCAGATCCAATAATAATATCAGAGGATTAGAAATACAGGGCTTAAAAACAAAGGTGTCATTGTACGCTGATGATTCATGTTTTCTTTTAAATCCACAACTAGAATCCCTCCACAGCCTCATAGAGGATCTAGATACATTTTCTAACCTCTCTGGATTACAACCAAATTATGACAAATGTACTATATTACGTATTGGATCACTAAAAAATACAATTTTTACATTACCATGTAGTTTACCAATAAAATGGTCTGATGGTGATGTGGATATACTCGGAATACATATCCCAAAGGAAATAAATGATCTCACTTCAATACATTTTAATAGAAAGTTAGCAAAAATAGATAAGATCTTACTACCATGGAAAGGAAAATACCTGTCAATTTTTGGAAAAATCACCCTGATTAACTCTTTAGTATTATCCCAGTTTACCTATTTGCTTATGGTCTTGCCTACGCCTAGCGAACAGTTTTTTAAATTATATGAGAAAAAAATATTCAATTTTATTTGGAACGGCAAGCCAGACAAAATTAAAAGAGCATATTTATATAATGAATATGAATTCGGAGGACAGAAATTATTAAATATTAAAGCATTAGACCTATCACTAAAAGCTTCAGTCATACAAAAGTTATACTTAAATCCGAACTGGTTCTCAAGCAAATTAGTAAGATTGTCTCACCCAATGTTCAAGAAAAGCCTTTTTCCCTTTATTCAGATTACAACCTCTCACTTTCAGTTATTTGAAAAGGAAATAATCTCCCAAATGTCACTATTTCTAAAACAAGCCATAGAAAGTTGGTTGCAATTTCAATTTAATCCTCCAGAAACGACAGAACAAATAATGCAACAAATATTGTGGTTAAATTCAAATATACTAATTGACAAAAAACCTTTATTTTTCGACAGAATGTTTAAAAAAGGTATAATCTTCGTAAATGATATCATCGGTAGGACTGGTGGAGTTATGTCGCACTTGCAGCTAACAAAAACATATGGAAATGTCTGCTCTACCCAAAATTATAACCAAATAATTGCAGCCTTACCGCAAAAGTGGAAGAGGAAAGTGGAAGGGGGAGAAAGTAAGGAACGTGTCTGTCGGCCTTGCATTAAAGAACATAATTGGTTAAGGAAAACTGTGATAAATAAAAAAGTATATCAGTTTCACTTAAGGACCAAAGGATTGACAGCCGTCCCATATAGATTGCAAAAAAGTTGGGAAGAGATCTTTGACGTACCGATCCCATGGCATAGTGAGTACGACCCTGCCTTACACAGGAAGCGGCACAGGTCCTAATCCAGGCACTTGTCATCTCCCGTCTGGACTATTGCAACTCGCTGTTGGCTGGCCTCCCTGCCTGTGCCATTAAACCCCTACAACTCATCCAGAATGCCGCAGCCCGTCTGGTGTTCAACCTTCCCAAGTTCTCTCACGTCACCCCCCTCCTCCGCACACTCCACTGGCTTCCAGTTGAAGCTCGCATCCGCTACAAGACCATGGTGCTTGCCTATGGAGCAGTGAGGGGAACGGCACCTCTGTACCTTCAGGCTCTGATCAGTCCCTACACCCAAACGAGGGCATTGCGTTCATCCACCTCTGGCCTGCTGGCTCCCCTTCCTCTGCGGAAGCATAGTTCCCGCTCAGCCCAGGCAAAACTGGATAAGAGCGTCTGCTAAATGACTAAAATGTAAATGTAAATGTAATAGTGTTTATGAACTGACACGCAAAACGACACCGGATTCAAAAATTAGGATCTTTCAGTTTAAATTATTATATAAAATTCTTGCTACCAATAGAATGTTATTTATATGGGGGATACAATCTTCCCAGCTCTGCAGGTTTTGCTGTGAAGAGACAGAATCATTAGATCATTTGTTTTGGTTCTGTCCATTTGTAGCTTGTTTTTGGACACAGGTCCAGGAATGGCTAAAGGATTGCAATATTTACCTGGAACTAACCTTGCAGATAGCATTACTGGGTGATCTGAAAAGTCATAGTCAATCAATCAATAATATAATAATACTTTTAGCAAAAATGTTTATTTTTTAATTCACAATCTGTAGAAGCAATGAGAATAGAAAGGTTCAGCATTTTTGTAAAACATCACAGTACGGTTGAAATATATATGGCAAATAGAAATCCTATATGGATGGTGTTAAGAGATAGATGGGAGGTATTGAATAGAGTTGAAGGATGGGACTAATAACAAATAACAACAAATAATAACAAATATAGCTGATAATGTAAGCATACTGTGTCCATAATAAGTATATAGGTTGTATGTTGGGAGCTTTTGGGAAGAAGCACAGTTAGAAAGATATGGCATATAGAAGCAAACCGGATGGACACCATGAAAATGATCGGAGAGGTTGCGAGTAGAAGAAGTTCAGGAGCAAAAAAAATAATATATATATATATATAATAGAATTATTGTAAAATGAACTCTGTCCATAAGGTGTAGATAGTAAGTATAGACCGGAAGTAGAGGCCTGGGCGTTGTTGTTTACTAATTTACTCCAAGTAGGGAAAGGATGGTGGGGTTGAAAAGTAATAAAGGGGAATATATATATAAAAAATAAAAAAAACATGGGGGATTGGAAGTGATGCAGACAATTACATTGATAGAAGATACAATCTATCTGCAATATTAAGCTGATCAATTCCCCCCCCAAAAAAATAAAATAAATAAATAAATAAAAAATAAACAGATAGAAAAAAATAAGAAAATAAATAAAAATATATAAAAAAAATAACTAATAACACAAAAAACCCAGCAAAAAATGCTTAGACAGGTTTTGATTAACAAAATAATCCAAATGCTATTTAGTTCTATCATTTTATTTACTATGATAATATTATTACTAAAACAGTTTCTAAAGGTGTTCTAGGTTACCCTACCCAAGAATTAGGGTTAGGGTTAAGGCTAAAATAGGTTAGAACTAGGGTTAGGGGTTAGGGTTAAGGCTAAAATATAATTAGGGTTAAGGGTTAGGGCTAAAATAGGTTAGACCTAGGGTTAAGGCTAAAATAGGTTATAGGTATGGTTAGAGTTTCTGTATAGCACTTTGTGACATCTGCTAATGTAAAAAGGGCTTTATAAATACATTTGATTGATTGATTGATTGTTAGGTTTAAACAGTATGGGTTTATGCCACTCTTGCTCCTCCCTGTGGCCGTCTGTGGGTAATACAAAACTCATTTACGACACCTGCTAGGCTCATAATCTGAGGTAGCAACTGCGTCAGATCTACAAATCCATTAGCTAGACCACCCGATTAGACAACAATCACCCCATTATATCCATTTGGTTTGCAACTCAGTGAACCTGCGCAGCATTCGCTCAATTCGATACCTACGAACAAAGATTTTGATGCATATCAAATTACCTAGCAGCCATTTAGAAACAGCAAGTCGTCAAGAAAAAGGTTATTTCTTCATTAAAAAATGTTTTCTGGCTGTTTAAATCGGCCACATCTTGAAAAAGAAGACAGGGACATGCGTTTGTTTAGATTGTACACTTTTTCTTAAAACAAATATGGTTAAACATGACCAGAAAATGTTTAATGTTTAATGGCTATCCGCCAGCCATCGCCTCTTAAACTGTGTCTCACCTCAGTAAAGGCGACCACAACATGTACTCAGGTGAACACCAAGTAGCCGTAACCTTGTTAATAATAAGTTACCTGAGGTAAACCTACAGGGTTAACGCAGGCAGGTCTCATTGATAACAATAGTGAAGCTGGCATTGTGACGCAGAACAATGGGCTGGGAATAGAACTTTCTGAATGCGAGTCGGTGCCACGGAGCTCAATAGAACTAATAGGAGCTGGCAGGGTGAAAAATGCCCTAAAATAAGGCCTGTTGTTTCGAGATTACTTCATAACCAGGGACAGAAGGTCATATTATGAAACTGGGCTCCATGACGGATGCAATTAACTACTTTTTATCAGAAAAAAACATTGTAAAAAATGTAACTTGAGGCGCCCTGAAAATAATATTCAAAAGTTCAGTCCTTGGACACAGAGGGGTTAAACACTAAAGTTACCGTCCATCTAGTGAAGAGAGGAGAACCGGACAGAGGGAGCGTAGGTAGCCAGCATCCGTCAACGAGAGAGGGAGAAGCCCTCCACCGTATTTAACAGGTGGAAGAAACAACCAGGGAGCTCCATCGGTCCACAAGAAATGCAGGCAGCCGGTGATGATGTAGTGGTAGCTAGGATAACTAGGATGCTGCTGGTAGAGTAGCTAGCTTAGCTAGCTGTACCGACTAGCTTGGCTAACTAGCAGGTCGTTCGTCCCACCTAGTCGGCAGATATTTAGAACACCTCATGAGCTGTCCTAACCAGTTAAGAGTTAACAGAAGGTGTCTTGCTAATACTATAGAATAATGCAGTGAGTCAGTGGTTCCTGTGCCACATGTAATTGCTTTGCAGTAGTTTAAATAATGTTTCTATATTTCTATATGATCAATCCATAAATAATATAGACCTACATGGAACAGTTTCTCTTCAGCTTTTGACAATGATTTCTGTATAATAATTATGTATAATAAGTCTTGGTGATTCAATAGCCTAGTTAATCATTACATGACTTTTAACACACCATTTATGTTTTGCTCAGTCTGGCTTGTGGCTTCTGCTGATGACAACTACATGTAAGTTGTTCTGCTACATCATAATAATGATACGTCTGCATAACATTTTGTCTTCATTTTGGCAGATTAACTCATGCTTATTTCTGAATATTAACTCAGGTTTTCGCGCAGCGGCAAATGAGTTGGAGCTGTGGCAGGCATTGGACCTGTGGCCGAAAAGTGTCCAGTTTGAATCCCGGGCCGGGCGCTGGAAAAAACGGGCGGAATTGATTTGACCCCTGGAGGGCTGCTGGGTTCACGTCCTCAAAACATTCACCTTTCGTTGGGCCCTTGAGCAAGGCCCTTAACCCCACAACATGCTCTCTATCCAGGGGCGCTGCAGTGCAGCTTGAACCTGTGTTGGTCTCAACTGTATGTGTGAGGTCTTTTGTTTGGGGGGGTTAAGAACGGAGCAGAAGACACATTTTTGTTGTTTGCTGTAACTAATGGACAAAGTTGTACTGTATTGTAATGTATTGTATTGTAAAGAAGTCAGCCAGAGTTGACGTGGGCCATCGTTCGAACAAAGAGATGCCTCCCTGGCCACCAGTGTGTTTGCATATAACCAAGATCAATTCTACCCCCCCATACAATACTTTTATACACAGTAATTACTTTTTTATAATAATAATAATAATAATAATAATAATAATAATAATAATAATAATAATAATTACTTATACACATTACATTTTGGATAGATAGTACTCAGACATCTATAGTGTTTACAGTAATGACTATTACCGATCATTATCTTTTAAAATCCCACCCCTCTGCTACTCTCAGCCCCGCCCACCTATCTCCGTAGAACATTTTAACTGTGCTGTGATGTCATACATGCATTTTTAACCTTTCTAGTCGCATAGTATCCACAGACTAAATTAAAGATCAATATTTTTCATAAGAGTATTATTCTGTTGTTGATTGATTGGCTATGGCTTTCCAAATCCCCAGCACTGCTATTTCTAAGGATAATTTTAAATGAATATTGGGATTTTTTTAAAACCATTCCTATTGTCATATATTGTCCTATATATTCTTAGCAAAAAATACAGTATCTCTTCCGCTTTTGACAATGATTTCTGTATAATCATTGTTGGTGATTCAATAGCCTAGTTAATCATCACATGTCTTTTAACACTATCTATGTTTAGCTCAGTCTGGCTTGTGGCTGCTGCTGATGACAACAACATGTAAGTTTTATTTATTTTTATTTTTTATTTATTTCACCTTTATTTAACCAGGTAAACCAGTTGAGAACAAGTTCTCATTTACAACTGCGACCTGGCCAAGATAAAGCAAAGCAGTGCGATAAAAACAACAATACAGAGTTACATATGAGGTTAAACAAAACAAAGTCAAAAATACAACAGAAATACATATAATATACAGTGTGTGCAAATTTAGCAAGTTATGGAGGTAAGGCAATAAAATAGGCTATAGTGCAAAATAATTACAATTAGTATTAACACTGGACTGATAGATGTGCAAGAGATGATGTGCAAATAGAGATACTGGGGTACAAATGAGCAAAATAAATAACAAGACAACAGGCCCTCCGATTTGACACACTGAACTCTATCTGAGAAGTAGTTGGTGAACCAGGCGAGGCAGTCATTTGAGAAACCAAGGCTATTTAGTCTGCCAATAAGAATGCGGTGGTTGACAGAGTCGAAAGCCTTGGCCAGGTCAATGAAAACGGCTGCACAGTACTGTCTATTATCGATCGCGGTTATAATATCGTTTAGGACCTTGAGCGTGGCTGAAGTGCACCCATGACCGGCTCGGAAACCGGATTGCATAGCGGAGAAGGTACGGTGGGATTCGAAATGGTCGGTGATCTGTTTGTTGACTTGGCTTTCAAAAACTTTTGAAAGGCAGGGCAGGATGGATATGGGTCTGTAACAGTTTGGATCTAGAGTGTCACCCCCTTTGAAGAGGGGGATGACCGCGGCAGCTTTCCAATCTCTGGGGATCTCAGACGTTACGAAAGAGAGGTTGAACAGGCTAGTAATAGGGGTTGCGACAATTTCGGCGGCTAGTTTTAGAAAGAAAGGGTCCAGATTGTCTAGCCCAGATGATTTGTAGGGGTCCAGATTTTGCAGCTCTTTTAGAACATCAGCTGTCTGGATTTGTGTGAAGGAGAAGCGTGGGGGGGCATGGGCAAGTTGCAGCGGAGGGTGCAGAGCTGGTGGCCGGGGTAGTGGTAGCCAGGTGGAAAGCATGGCCAGCCGTAGCAAAATGCTTGTTGAAATTCTCGATTATTGTAGATTTATCGGTGGTGATAGTGTTTCCTAGCCTCAGTGCAGTGGGCAGCTGGGAGGAAGTGCTCTTATTTTCCATGGACTTTACAGTGTCCCAAAACTTTTTGGAGTTAGTGCTACAGGATGCAAATTTCTGTTTGAAAAAGTTAGCCTTTGCTTTCCTAACTGCTTGTGTATATTGGTTCCTAACTTCCCTGAAAAGTTGCATATCGCGGGGGCTATTTGATGCTAATGCAGTACGCCACAGGATGTTTTTGTGCTGGTCAAGGGCAGTCAAGTCTGAGGAGAACCAGGGGCTATATCGGTTCTTAGTTCTGTATTTTTTTAATGGGGCATGTCTATTTAAGATTGAGAGGAAATTACTTTTAAAGAACAACCAGGCATCCTCTACTGACGGAATGAGATCTATATCCATCCAGGATACCTGGGCCAGGTCAATTAGGAAGGCCTGCTCGCTGAAGTGTTTTTGGGAGCGTTTGACAGTGATGAGGGGTGGTCGTTTGACCGCGGACCCGTTACGGACGCAGGCAATAAGGCAGTGATCGCTGAGATCCTGGTTGAAGACAGCGGAGGTGTATTTAGAGGGTAAGTTAGTCAGGATGATATCTATGAGGGTACCCATGTTTATGGATTTAGGGTTGTACCTGGTAGGTTCGTTGATAATTTGTGTGAGATTGAGGGCATCTAGTTTAGATTGTAGGATGGCCTGCTACATCATAATAATTATGTCTGCATAACATTTTGTCTTCATTTTGGCAGATTAACTCATGCTTATTTCTGAATATTAACTCAGGTTTTATGGAAAAAACGGGCGGAAATGATCTGACCCCTGGAGGTCTGCTGGGTTCACATCCTCAAAACATTCACCTTTCGTTGGGCCCTTGAGCAAGGCCCTTAACCCCACAACACTCTCCATCCAGGGGCACTGCACTGCAGCTTGAACCTGTGATCGTATCAACTGTATGTGTGAGGTCTGCTGTTTGGGGGGGTTAAGAACGGAGCAGAATACATGTTTTTGTTGTTTGCTGTAACTAATGGACAAAGTTGTACTGTATTGTAATGTATTGTAATGTAAAGAAGTCAGCCAGAGTTGGGCAATCGTTCGAACAAAGAGATGCCTCCCTGACCACCAGTGTGTTTGAATATAACGAAGATAAATTCTACCCCCCATACAATACTTTTATACACAGTAATTACTTTTTATATATATAATAATAATAATAATAATAATAATAATAATAATAATAATAACAATAATAACAATAATAACAACAATTAATTATACACATTACATTTTGAATAGATAGTCCTCAGACATCTATAGTGTTTACAGTAAAGACTATTACCAATCATGATCCTTTTTAATCCCACCCCTCTGCTACTCTCAGCCCCGCCCACCTATCTCCGTAGAACATCCTCTTTTGATTTCCACCTGCCATATATTTTTCAACTGCGCTGTGATTTCTTACATGCATTTTTTACCTTTCTAGTCGCATAGTATCCACAGACTAAATTAAAGGTCAATATTTTTCATAAGAGTATTATTCTATTTTTGATTGACTGACTATGGTTTTCCAAATCCCCAGCACTGCTATTTCTAAGGACAATTTTAAATGAATATTGGGATTTTTCAACCATTCCAATTTTCCTATAAATTATATTCTTAGCAAAAAATATTCCTATTTAATAGTAGTAGCCATAATTCATAAATGACACCATGCAGGGTTCTATATGGAACCATTATGGTTCAGGGAAGAAGAACCTCTAGAGTTCTGATCAAAGAACCCTATAAAAGGTTTCTATATAGAACTTTTAGTGGTTCCATATATTAAGCAAGCGATAGAACCCTTTTTGGTTTAAACAGGAGTGAAGAGTGTGTTAATTTGACGGTAGTATTGTCAAAATTCCGCTTGTAACAACGATCAGAATTAGTAAAAACAATAAGGTTCTGCATGACAACATATTAGACATGACACAATCATTAGACAATGATTGTGTCATGCAAAACTTCTATAGATGTGTGTGTATGCTGGTAAAGATGTTTGTTTGTTTGTGTGTGTGTTTTGTGTTTTGTGTGTGTGTGTGTGTGTGTGTGTGTGTGTGTGTGTGTGTGTGTGTGTGTGTGTGTGTGTGTGTCTGTGTGTGTGTGTGTGTGTGTGTGTGTGTGTGTGTGTGTGTGTGTGTGTGTGTGTGTGTGTGTGTTTGTGTGTGTGTGTGTGCTGGTGAGACATCCACATATCACAGTCAAATATACAGGATACAAACATTTTATTCCAGCTATATAGCGTTTTGCTTAACAAAAATTAATACGCAAAAATCGATTAATTAAAATCTTAGAACAACAATATTTTACACGCACATGAAGGTACCCATAAGCAATCATTTCTTATGTAAAATAACAAACGTGAAAAAAATGTGGATATAACGTTTTAGAAATAAACGTATAAATTCTTAAACAACATTGTCATCTCACCTCTTAGCTTTGGTGTCATGTCCCCCAGAGAGACTCATTTTAGAGGCAGGTGTCAGAGTGGTGTGTGTAGATGAGTGGAAGGAATCAAGCGCAGGATCCAGGATGACTTCAATAGACTTTATAGTACGTTCAACACGTGAACAAAAATAGTCGCCAACCCAACCGGGTGGCGCAAAACAATTACGCACAAAACACAATGCGTAAAACACCAGAAAAGCGCACGCAGTGCGAACTCTCGGGACAAGCCAACAACGAGAGAAAATACCCTAACGAGGCAGTCTGACACAAAACAATCACGCATAACACCTGACCCAAACACACGAACTAAATAAGGGAAACAATTAAGACACAAATAAGGGACAGGTGTTATGAAACAGACAAAACCAACAGAACATGAAACATAGAACGGTGGCAGCTAGTACTCCGGAGACGACGACCGCCGAAGCCTGCCCGAACAAGGAAGAGGAGCAGCCTCGGCCGAAACCGTGACAGCAGGGCCCCCCTCCTCTCTCTCCCCAGAGAGACTCATTTTAGACCACTGACCCCTAAACAGAGATCCAACATGTTGGTTGTGGTGAACACAGTGACAACTAATTATTGAAGGTCAATTGTTCTATTTTATTCATGATCTCTTGGAAATAAAACATTTACTAACAGATACGTCCGAACAGTCAGGATTTAATGCAATCACATGAACATGTAGTCATGACTGATATTTTTCACCTTTTCTCAATGTAGTGGAACTAATAATTATATTAATAATATAATATTAATAATAATAATAATACAATAATATTATTATTAATAGTAATTAATAATAATAATGTCTCACTTTCTCTTGTAATAATTCCACTCATTCTAGTGTGTTGCTTTGTTCAACAGGTCTGCTATTATTATACTATTATTGAATTTAATTCATAATATCAATGTTAAGAAAAGTACGTTCAGGTTTCATACCAAATTACACAGGAAGTAGGAGCTCATTGTAACAACAAATGTTCTGATATTTTGAAAGATTATTTAGAACTATGATACATTAACATTTTTACAAATTGTAAAATAACCACGATATACGAATCCTATAATACGAGATTTGAACAATATGTTTTTGAATTTGACTTGCCTACGCCCAGTTAGCACCATTTTGTATGATTGAACTGTCACGTACCTGTCCCAGGTGAAATGGACTGTTAGATCTGGGTGTTTTACTGTCATTCTCTATACTATAATAACACCATATATTTAATTTCCCTACACACTTTACAATAATCCCTTGGAAGATTCTTACCTTGTAGCCTGTATTCACAACCAGAACATGTCAAGTCACTGCGATATTTTCCGTTGTGCTGAGAGAGCACCTTCCTGATGACAAGTGGCTCTGTATCTATGTTCTAGGTACAGTTGATCTTTGGATGCAATAATATCTGGTCAAAGTCCAGTGACTCAACACCATAGAATAGCATAAACATAACAGTAGTTTAACCTTTGGCCAGTAAAGGCCATGGCATACTATAAAATGTTGAATCATTATGACGGATCCAGTTTCAACATATCTCTAACTTAGAAGTATACAATAGGGTCCCAAAATATTAAATTAAATGCTTTTATACTAATACAATTGCTCAGAGAAAGAGATTGTTTAACAAGTAATACTTTTTTTCTCAAAAAGGTAGCGGTCAAAATTGACACCCCCGTTCAATACCTTCCATGCGAGAACACATTGGGAGGGATATTAGACAATTCCTACATACATAATCCTTCCAAATGAGCGACTACAGGACGGTAAGGGTACAACTAAACACACAATAAAGAAACAAATCTCCCTAATTGACAGGAGGCTAGATTCTTAGTCATTTACCCACCGGCCTCTTACTACTATCCCAATGTATACATTCTACCAACATCATACATAAATAATCCCTGGTAGGATCCTTACTACTATCCCAATGTATACATTCTACCAACATCATACATAAATAATCCCTGGTAGGATCCTTACTACTATCCCAATGTATACATTCTACCAACATCATACATAAATAATCCCTGGTAGGATCCTTACTACTATCCCAATATATACATTCTACCAACATCATACATAAATAATCCCTGGTAGGATCCTTACTACTATCCCAATGTTTACATTCTACCAACATCATACTTAAATAATCCCTGGTAGGATCCTTACTACTATCCCAATGTATACATTCTACCAACATCATACATACATAATCCCTGGTAGGATCCTTACTACTATTCCAATGTATACATTCTACCAACATCATACATAAATAATCCCTGGTAGGATCCTTACTACTATCCCAATGTATACATTCTACCAACATCATACATAAATAATCCCTGGTAGGATCCTTACTACTAACCCAATGTATACATTCTACCAACATCATACATAAATAATCCCTGGTAGGATCCTTACTACTATCCCAATGTATACATTCTACCAACATCATACATAAATAATCCCTGGTAGGATCCTTACTACTATCCCAATGTATACATTCTACCAACATCATACATAAATAATCCCTGGTAGGATCCTTACTACTATCCCAATGTATACATTCTACCAACATCATACATCAATAATGCCTGGTAGGATCCTCACTACTATCCCAATGTATACATTCTACCAACATCATACATAAATAATCCCTGGTAGGATCCTTACTACTATCCCAATGTATACATTCTACCAACATCATACATCAATAATCCCTGGTAGGATCCTTACTACTATCCCAATGTATACATTCTGCCAACATCATACATCAATAATCCCTGGTAGGATCCTTACTTTGCAGCCTGATGGCCTGCCAATGGCATGATGTGTAGGGTGTTTGCCTTTCACGCCAACAACCTGGGTTTGCTTCCCTGCCCCGCCGTTTGCTACAGAAGTGGGATGGTGGCCATGAGGCCATCAGAAAGCCTGGACGTGTGAGGGGGCTGAGTAGTGCCTTTGATGTCGAAAATTTTATTTGTCGTCAGTGAAACAAAAAGTATTTTCAGAGTTTTTGTAGAATTAAGATAGACTTTATTACACAGATAATATAGCCGAGGTGGTCTGCAGAACATCTAACTTTCCACCTCTCAGCTCTCAGTTTATATACAGTTTCATCCTTACTCATTTTACATACATTTTAGCTTAATCCCTCCCTGTTTGGTTCCTCCACCATTGTGTCCAGTTTTCACCTCTTGACCGCTCCGCCCACTTCCTTATTTTATAATAATGGCGGTATCTGACTTCTCTCCCTTCTAATTCAGTGTCTGGAAACATTAGTGGCGGGACCAAGGCCTGTCCTGTAAAAATAACAGCCCTGTAATGTAGAAATAACAGCCCTGTCCTGTAGAAATAACAGCCCTGTCATGTAAAATTAACAGCCCTGTCCTGTAAAAATAACAGCCCTGTCCTGTAGAAATAACAGCCCTGTCATGTAAAAATAACAGCCCTGTAATGTAAAAATAACAGCCCTGTCCTGTAGAAATAACAGCCCTCTCATGTAAAAATAACAGCCCTGTCCTGTAAAAATAACAGCCCTGTCCTGTAGAAATAACAGCCCTGTCATGTAAAAATAACAGCCCTGTAATGTAAAAATAACAGCCCTGTCCTGTAGAAATAACAGCCCTGTCCTGTAAAAATAACAGCCCTGTCATGTAAAAATAACAGCCCTGTCCTGTAAAAATAACAGCCCTGTCCTGTAAAAATAGCAGAGCCATTTCCTGGCTCCATTCTGACCCCCTAATTGATTCCCATACCTATCAATCGGTACTTAAACATGGCTTAAACATGGCAGGTCCATAATCAATTTCTCAATCATATATAGTTCCCACACATAGCAGGCAGTTCTCACACATTGCAGGCATTCTTCCAAGCCTCTTCCTTCTGTACCACTCAGTCCCAACACCTGTCATGCTGTGATTAACCATGTTTAACTTATAGTCTGAACTATGTTTAAAACCCTGGCTCCGTTCCAGGAATATGTCTAAGGAGGGAGGCAAAGGGCAACAGTCTGGTTTCAGTCACTGATAAGGCAGGACAGCCATGGATTAGGGAGGAGGGAGGAATTTGACCCGAAGTCAGATCAGATGAAGATAGAAGAAACTTCCACGCCCACGAAGGTTCTAGCATCAGGCAGGGCCATGACTACACCAGCGAGAGGAACCAATGAAGTTCCTGCCTAGCAACAGAGATGTAACTGTGTTTAACCCTGGCTCCGTGCTTGTCATGTTGTGATTAACTGTTTAACTTATAGTCTACTGAGTCTAAAAGGATTGAACTATAGTCTACTGAAAAATCCCCAATACCTTCCTGTTTTGGAGGGGGCTGTGTAGTGAGCCACGTTACAATTCCCACCATGTGGGTTAACCCTATTGCCATGTGTAGGGTGTTTGCCTTTCTCGCCAGCGACCCGGGTTCACTTCCCTGCCCCGCTGTTTGCTACAATATTAATATAATAGACTACCTGTTGAACAAAGAGACTCAATAGAATGAGATAAAGGATTTTAGGATAATATAAATAAGTATCTATTTAGAGTTGTCTTTTAGGTTCAGCCTTGTAGCTGCTTTTATCAATTGGCTGAAATGTAACAAATGACATGGCCACCGAGTTGGGAGATAACCAGGCCCAGTTTAAATCACCATGACAACCATTTCATTATTTCCCCAGTGCAGCAAGGGAATCTAGAGACTCAACCTTTGTACCCAATCACATAGGTTTACAGCAGCTCACAGTTGCAACTTCATTGCTAAGAAGTCACACTGCTTTGGTTTAGATAAAGACACAGGTCATAATATGTGTAGCAATCAGGGTTGGGCTCAATTCAGAATTTTGGAATTGACTCCCATTCAACTCATGAGGAAGATGAATCGTCATTGAGCAAATTTCAGGTCTGCTGAGCGCAAACTTGAATGTTGTGAAAATTCTGTACAACTTCCGGCAAACGTTTACTGTGAACACTGAGGCTGTACCAGCTGGAAGTTACAGTTTTAACACTGGCCAAGCATATTAATTTCTCTAGAAGCATGCTGGAAGTCTGTTGTTAATTTGTTTACAGAGAAATAGCATTGTATTCTGTCAAACAACAGTTTGCTAAGTGCTGGTAGCAAGCTGCTAGGTCTGCTGTTAGAACCAGTAAAGGTCACTTTACCACTCTTGGGTAGCGGAATGACTTTGGCTTCCCTCCAGGCCTGAGGACAAAGACCTTCCTCTAGGCTCAGATTAAAGATATGGCAGATAGGAGTGGCTATAGAGTCAGCTACCATCCTCAGTAGCTTCCCATCTAAGTTGTCAATGCCAGGAGGTTTTTCATTATTGATCGATAACTAAAACAATTCTACCTCTCCCACACTAACTTTGCAACATGTAAACTTGCAATGCTTTTCTTTCCTTTGTTGTTTTCTAATGCATGAGTACTATGGCTCAGAGTACAGGCCTGAGTCGTGCCTGGCAATGCTACAGAATCCTTCTCTGATGCGCTCTGCCTACTAAATCTACTGCATAGTTAGTTTTGTATACTAAGTCTTGCATAGTTTGCTTTATTTCAGTATGTTGGACTGAAAGTGGCTAATATTGTGTTGATTCCATCAGAATTCCCACAGTAGAGGCAAATGTTAATAGTGTTAACTAATCGGGAAAACTATCAAGTTGGAGAGAACATTGCTCATGAGTTGAAATTCTAATTGGCCACATCCCACAGGAATTTGAATTTGAGTAACAGAAAGTCAAATTTAATTCAGTGCAATCAAAGATTATGGATACACTGACAAGATCCGTCTCTCTGCCCTCACAATGGGTGTTGTTGTCCACAAAGCTCCCGCCTATCCTTTTCTTTGGATTGGTTCCAACCGCCGTATCTTTGTGAGATGCAGGGTAGGTGAACAGATGATCTCTGCATGTGTGGTTCCCACCGTGAAGCATGGAGGAGGAGGTGTGATGTTGTGATGGTGTGGGGGTGCTTTGCTAGTGACACTGTCTGTGATTTATTTAGAATTCAAGGCACACTTAACCAGCATGGCTACCACAGCATTCTGCAGCAATACGCCATCCCATCTGGTTTGCGCTTAGTGGGACTACCATTTGTTTTACAACAGGACACTGACCCAACACACCCCCAGGCTGTGTAGGGCTATTTGACCAAGAAGGAGAGTGATGGAGTGCTGCATCAGATGACCTGGCCTCCACAGTCACCCGACCTCAACCCGTTTGAGATTGTTTGGGATGAGTTGGACGGCAGAGTGAAGGAAAAGCAGCCAACAAGTGCTCAGCATATGTGAGAACTGCTTCAAGACTGTTGGAAAAGCATTCCAGGTGAAGCTGGTTGAGAGAATGCCAAGAGTGTGTAAAGGGTTGCTAAAAACACTTTTTTCGTTACCACATGATTCCATATGTGTTATTTCATAGTTTTGATGTCTTCACTATTATTCTACATTATGTCCATCAACTGTAAACATGGAATGCAACAGAACCAGTTACAACTGAAGTATCTGATCATCAATGAATTCGAGAAAAAGTTATTCATTTTTCAAAACAGCAGCCGCAAATCATCAGGTGGGCAAATTATTTTGGGGAAACTATCATTTTCTAATGTATTCTATTTCATTCCATGATATTGTTGTTACAAAATAGATTTGTGTTGACTGTGATTAGGGCGTGGGAATACACTAGCCTCTGCTAGGCTAAATTAACAAACTAGGCATTTATAACTCACCACATGATCCTCAAACCAAAGACTGGCCAAACTCGTGTTTCTAAAAAGTAAATTCAAAGGCACTGTATAGCTTAATAAGGCATGCATTTTATACAGCCTAAATGCTCAATTTATAGGCATGTTGTTGAAGTGCTGTTGTTCATGTGTTGTTGAAATGCTGAATGCTCCTGTCAGCATGCAGCATGTGACCAATGCTACATGCCATGACTAGGCAGCTACCAGCCGGTTCCTCAACCCTGCACCTTAGAGGCTGCCGCCCGATATACACAGACATGGAATCACTGGCCACATTAATAATGGAACACTACCAGCCGGTTCCTCAACCCTGCACCTTAGAGGCTGCCGCCCGATATACACAGACATGGAATCACTGGCCACATTAATAATGGAACACTACCAGCCGGTTCCTCAACCCTGCACCTTAGAGGCTGCCGCCCGATATACACAGACATGGAATCACTGGCCACATTAATAATGGAACACTACCAGCCGGTTCCTCAACCCTGCACCTTAGAGGCTGCCGCCCGATATACACAGACATGGAATCACTGGCCACATTAATAATGGAACACTACCACCCGGTTCCTCAACCCTGCACCTTAGAGGCTGCCGCCCGATATACACAGACATGGAATCACTGGCCACATTAATAATGGAACACTACCACCCGGTTCCTCAACCCTGCACCTTAGAGGCTGCCGCCCGATATACACAGACATGGAATCACTGGCCACATTAATAATGGAACACTACCAGCCGGTTCCTCAACCCTGCACCTTAGAGGCTGCCGCCCGATATACACAGACATGGAATCACTGGCCACATTAATAATGGAACACTACCACCCGGTTCCTCAACCCTGCACCTTAGAGGCTGCCGCCCGATATACACAGACATGGAATCACTGGCCACATTAATAATGGAACACTACCACCCGGTTCCTCAACCCTGCACCTTAGAGGCTGCCGCCCGATATACACAGACATGGAATCACTGGCCACATTAATAATGGAACACTAACCGGTTCCTCAACCCTGCACCTTAGAGGCTGCCGCCCGATATACACAGACATGGAATCACTGGCCACATTAATAATGGAACACTACCACCCGGTTCCTCAACCCTGCACCTTAGAGGCTGCCGCCCGATATACACAGACATGGAATCACTGGCCACATTAATAATGGAACACTACCACCTGGTTCCTCAACCCTGCACCTTAGAGGCTGCCGCCCGATATACACAGACATGGAATCACTGGCCACATTAATAATGGAACACTACCAGCCGGTTCCTCAACCCTGCACCTTAGAGGCTGCCGCCCGATATACACAGACATGGAATCACTGGCCACAATAATAATGGAACACTACCAGCCGGTTCCTCAACCCTGCACCTTAGAGGCTGCCGCCCGATATACACAGACATGGAATCACTGGCCACATTAATAATGGAACACTACCAGCCGGTTCCTCAACCCTGCACCTTAGAGGCTGCCGCCCGATATACACAGACATGGAATCACTGGCCACATTAATAATGGAACACTACCACCCGGTTCCTCACCCCTGCACCTTAGAGGCTGCCGCCCGATATACACAGACATGGAATCACTGGCCACATTAATAATGGAACACTACCACCCGGTTACTCAACCCTGCACCTTAGAGGCTGCCGCCCGATATACACAGACATGGAATCACTGGCCACATTAATAATGGAACACTACCAGCCGGTTCCTCAACCCTGCACCTTAGAGGCTGCCGCCCGATATACACAGACATGGAATCACTGGCCACATTAATAATGGAACACTACCAGCCGGTTCCTCAACCCTGCACCTTAGAGGCTGCCGCCCGATATACACAGACATGGAATCACTGGCCACATTAATAATGGAACACTACCAGCCGGTTCCTCAACCCTGCACCTTAGAGGCTGCCGCCCGATATACACAGACATGGAATCACTGGCCACATTAATAATGGAACACTACCAGCCGGTTCCTCAACCCTGCACCTTAGAGGCTGCCGCCCGATATACACAGACATGGAACCACTGGCCACATTAATAATGGAACACTACCAGCCGGTTCCTCAACCCTGCACCTTAGAGGCTGCCGCCCGATATACACAGACATGGAATCACTGGCCACATTAATAATGGAACACTACCAGCCGGTTCCTCAACCCTGCACCTTAGAGGCTGCCGCCCGATATACACAGACATGGAATCACTGGCCACATTAATAATGGAACACTACCAGCCGGTTCCTCAAACCTGCACCTTAGAGGCTGCCGCCCGATATACACAGACATGGAATCACTGGCCACATTAATAATGGAACACTAACCGGTTCCTCAACCCTGCACCTTAGAGGCTGCCGCCCGATATACACAGACATGGAATCACTGGCCACATTAATAATGGAACACTACCAGCCGGTTCCTCAACCCTGCACCTTAGAGGCTGCCGCCCGATATACACAGACATGGAATCACTGGCCACATTAATAATGGAACACTAACACCCGGTTCCTCAACCCTGCACCTTAGAGGCTGCCGCCCGATATACACAGACATGGAATCACTGGCCACATTAATAATGGAACACTAACCGGTTCCTCAACCCTGCACCTTAGAGGCTGCCGCCCGATATACACAGACATGGAATCACTGGCCACATTAATAATGGAACACTACCAGCCGGTTCCTCAACCCTGCACCTTAGAGGCTGCCGCCCGATATACACAGACATGGAATCACTGGCCACATTAATAATGGAACACTACCAGCCGGTTCCTCAACCCTGCACCTTAGAGGCTGCCGCCCGATATACACAGACATGGAATCACTGGCCACATTAATAATGGAACACTACCAGCCGGTTCCTCAACCCTGCACCTTAGAGGCTGCCGCCCGATATACACAGACATGGAATCACTGGCCACATTAATAATGGAACACTACCAGCCGGTTCCTCAACCCTGCACCTTAGAGGCTGCCGCCCGATATACACAGACATGGAATCACTGGCCACATTAATAATGGAACACTACCAGCCGGTTCCTCAACCCTGCACCTTAGAGGCTGCCGCCCGATATACACAGACATGGAATCACTGGCCACATTAATAATGGAACACTACCACCCGGTTCCTCAACCCTGCACCTTAGAGGCTGCCGCCCGATATACACAGACATGGAATCACTGGCCACATTAATAATGGAACACTACCACCCGGTTCCTCAACCCTGCAACTTAGAGGCTGCCGCCCGATATACACAGACATGGAATCACTGGCCACATTAATAATGGAACACTACCAGCCGGTTCCTCAACCCTGCACCTTAGAGGCTGCCGCCCGATATACACAGACATGGAATCACTGGCCACATTAATAATGGAACACTACCAGCCGGTTCCTCAACCCTGCACCTTAGAGGCTGCCGCCCGATATACACAGACATGGAATCACTGGCGACATTAATAATGGAACACTACCAGCCGGTTCCTCAACCCTGCACCTTAGAGGCTGCCGCCCAATATACACAGACATGGAATCACTGGCCACATAAATAATGGAACACTAACCGGTTCCTCAACCCTGCACCTTAGAGGCTGCCGCCCGATATACACAGACATGGAATCACTGGCCACATTAATAATGGAACACTACCACCCGGTTCCTCAACCCTGCACCTTAGAGGCTGCCGCCCAATATACACAGACATGGAATCACTGGCCACATTAATAATGGAACACTACCAGCCGGTTCCTCAACCCTGCACCTTAGAGGCTGCCGCCCGATATACACAGACATGGAATCACTGGCCACATTAATAATGGAACATTACCACCCGGTTCCTCAACCCTGCACCTTAGAGGCTGCCGCCCGATATACACAGACATGGAATCACTGGCCACATTAATAATGGAACACTACCACCCGGTTCCTCAACCCTGCACATTAGAGGCTGCCCGCCCGATATACACAGACATGGAATCACTGGCCACATTAATAATGGAACACTACCAGCCGGTTCCTCAACCCTGCACCTTAGAGGCTGCCGCCCGATATACACAGACATGGAATCACTGGCCACATTAATAATGGAACACTACCAGCCGGTTCCTCAACCCTGCACCTTAGAGGCTGCCGCCCGATATACACAGACATGGAATCACTGGCCACATTAATAATGGAACACTACCAGCCGGTTCCTCAACCCTGCACCTTAGAGGCTGCCGCCCGATATACACAGACATGGAATCACTGGCCACATTAATAATGGAACACTACCAGCCGGTTCCTCAACCCTGCACCTTAGAGGCTGCCGCCCGATATACACAGACATGGAATCACTGGCCACATTAATAATGGAACACTACCACCCGGTTCCTCAACCCTGCACCTTAGAGGCTGCCGCCCGATATACACAGACATGGAATCACTGGCCACATTAATAATGGAACACTACCACCCGGTTCCTCAACCCTGCACCTTAGAGGCTGCCGCCCGATATACACAGACATGGAATCACTGGCCACATTAATAATGGAACACTACCACCCGGTTCCTCAACCCTGCACCTTAGAGGCTGCCGCCCGATATACACAGACATGGAATCACTGGCCACATTAATAATGGAACACTACCAGCCGGTTCCTCAACCCTGCACCTTAGAGGCTGCCGCCCGATATACACAGACATGGAATCACTGGCCACATTAATAATGGAACACTACCACCCGGTTCCTCAACCCTGCACCTTAGAGGCTGCCGCCCGATATACACAGACATGGAATCACTGGCCACATTAATAATGGAACACTACCAGCCGGTTCCTCAACCCTGCACCTTAGAGGCTGCCGCCCGATATACACAGACATGGAATCACTGGCCACATTAATAATGGAACACTACCACCCGGTTCCTCAACCCTGCACCTTAGAGGCTGCCGCCCGATATACACAGACATGGAATCACTGGCCACATTAATAATGGAACACTACCACCCGGTTCCTCAACCCTGCACCTTAGAGGCTGCCGCCCGATATACACAGACATGGAATCACTGGCCACATTAATAATGGAACACTACCACCCGGTTCCTCAACCCTGCACCTTAGAGGCTGCCGCCCGATATACACAGACATGGAATCACTGGCCACATTAATAATGGAACACTACCAGCCGGTTCCTCAACCCTGCACCTTAGAGGCTGCCGCCCGATATACACAGACATGGAATCACTGGCCACATTAATAATGGAACACTACCAGCCGGTTCCTCAACCCTGCACCTTAGAGGCTGCCGCCCGATATACACAGACATGGAATCACTGGCCACATTAATAATGGAACACTACCAGCCGGTTCCTCAACCCTGCACCTTAGAGGCTGCCGCCCGATATACACAGACATGGAATCACTGGCCACATTAATAATGGAACACTACCACCCGGTTCCTCAACCCTGCACCTTAGAGGCTGCCGCCCGATATACACAGACATGGAATCACTGGCCACATTAATAATGGAACACTACCACCCGGTTCCTCAACCCTGCACCTTAGAGGCTGCCGCCCGATATACACAGACATGGAATCACTGGCCACATTAATAATGGAACACTAACCGGTTCCTCAACCCTGCACCTTAGAGGCTGCCGCCCGATATACACAGACATGGAATCACTGGCCATATTAATAATGGAACACTAACCGGTTCCTCAACCCTGCACCTTAGAGGCTGCCGCCCGATATACACAGACATGGAATCACTGGCCACATTAATAATGGAACACTACCAGCCGGTTCCTCAACCCTGCACCTTAGAGGCTGCCGCCCGATATACACAGACATGGAATCACTGGCCACATTAATAATGGAACACTACCAGCCGGTTCCTCAACCCTGCACCTTAGAGGCTGCCGCCCGATATACACAGACATGGAATCACTGGCCACATTAATAATGGAACACTACCACCGGTTCCTCAACCCTGCACCTTAGAGGCTGCCGCCCGATATACACAGACATGGAATCACTGGCCACATTAATAATGGAACACTACCACCCGGTTCCTCAACCCTGCACCTTAGAGGCTGCCGCCCGATATACACAGACATGGAATCACTGGCCACATTAATAATGGAACACTACACCGGTTCCTCAACCCTGCACCTTAGAGGCTGCCGCCCGATATACACAGACATGGAATCACTGGCCACATTAATAATGGAACACTACCACCCGGTTCCTCAACCCTGCACCTTAGAGGCTGCCGCCCGATATACACAGACATGGAATCACTGGCCACATTAATAATGGAACACTACCACCGGTTCCTCAACCCTGCACCTTAGAGGCTGCCGCCCGATATACACAGACATGGAATCACTGGCCACATTAATAATGGAACACTACCAGCCGGTTCCTCAACCCTGCACCTTAGAGGCTGCCGCCCGATATACACAGACATGGAATCACTGGCCACAATAATAATGGAACACTACCAGCCGGTTCCTCAACCCTGCACCTTAGAGGCTGCCGCCCGATATACACAGACATGGAATCACTGGCCACATTAATAATGGAACACTACCAGCCGGTTCCTCAACCCTGCACCTTAGAGGCTGCCGCCCGATATACACAGACATGGAATCACTGGCCACATTAATAATGGAACACTACCACCCGGTTCCTCACCCCTGCACCTTAGAGGCTGCCGCCCGATATACACAGACATGGAATCACTGGCCACATTAATAATGGAACACTACCACCCGGTTCCTCAACCCTGCACCTTAGAGGCTGCCGCCCGATATACACAGACATGGAATCACTGGCCACATTAATAATGGAACACTACCAGCCGGTTCCTCAACCCTGCACCTTAGAGGCTGCCGCCCGATATACACAGACATGGAATCACTGGCCACATTAATAATGGAACACTACCAGCCGGTTCCTCAACCCTGCACCTTAGAGGCTGCCGCCCGATATACACAGACATGGAATCACTGGCCACATTAATAATGGAACACTACCAGCCGGTTCCTCAACCCTGCACCTTAGAGGCTGCCGCCCGATATACACAGACATGGAATCACTGGCCACATTAATAATGGAACACTACCAGCCGGTTCCTCAACCCTGCACCTTAGAGGCTGCCGCCCGATATACACAGACATGGAACCACTGGCCACATTAATAATGGAACACTACCAGCCGGTTCCTCAACCCTGCACCTTAGAGGCTGCCGCCCGATATACACAGACATGGAATCACTGGCCACATTAATAATGGAACACTACCAGCCGGTTCCTCAACCCTGCACCTTAGAGGCTGCCGCCCGATATACACAGACATGGAATCACTGGCCACATTAATAATGGAACACTACCAGCCGGTTCCTCAACCTGCACCTTAGAGGCTGCCGCCCGATATACACAGACATGGAATCACTGGCCACATTAATAATGGAACACTAACCGGTTCCTCAACCCTGCACCTTAGAGGCTGCCGCCCGATATACACAGACATGGAATCACTGGCCACATTAATAATGGAACACTACCAGCCGGTTCCTCAACCCTGCACCTTAGAGGCTGCCGCCCGATATACACAGACATGGAATCACTGGCCACATTAATAATGGAACACTAAACACCGGTTCCTCAACCCTGCACCTTAGAGGCTGCCGCCCGATATACACAGACATGGAATCACTGGCCACATTAATAATGGAACACTACACCGGTTCCTCAACCCTGCACCTTAGAGGCTGCCGCCCGATATACACAGACATGGAATCACTGGCCACATTAATAATGGAACACTACCAGCCGGTTCCTCAACCCTGCACCTTAGAGGCTGCCGCCCGATATACACAGACATGGAATCACTGGCCACATTAATAATGGTACACTACCAGCCGGTTCCTCAACCCTGCACCTTAGAGGCTGCCGCCCGATATACACAGACATGGAATCACTGGCCACATTAATAATGGAACACTACCAGCCGGTTCCTCAACCCTGCACCTTAGAGGCTGCCGCCCGATATACACAGACATGGAATCACTGGCCACATTAATAATGGAACACTACCAGCCGGTTCCTCAACCCTGCACCTTAGAGGCTGCCGCCCGATATACACAGACATGGAATCACTGGCCACATTAATAATGGAACACTACCAGCCGGTTCCTCAACCCTGCACCTTAGAGGCTGCCGCCCGATATACACAGACATGGAATCACTGGCCACATTAATAATGGAACACTACCACCGGTTCCTCAACCCTGCACCTTAGAGGCTGCCGCCCGATATACACAGACATGGAATCACTGGCCACATTAATAATGGAACACTACCACCCGGTTCCTCAACCCTGCACCTTAGAGGCTGCCGCCCGATATACACAGACATGGAATCACTGGCCACATTAATAATGGAACACTACCAGCCGGTTCCTCAACCCTGCACCTTAGAGGCTGCCGCCCGATATACACAGACATGGAATCACTGGCCACATTAATAATGGAACACTACCAGCCGTTCCTCAACCCTGCACCTTAGAGGCTGCCGCCCGATATACACAGACATGGAATCACTGGCGACATTAATAATGGAACACTACCAGCCGGTTCCTCAACCCTGCACCTTAGAGGCTGCCGCCCGAATATACACAGACATGGAATCACTGGCCACATTAATAATGGAACACTACACCGGTTCCTCACCCTGCACCTTAGAGGCTGCCGCCCGATATACACAGACATGGAATCACTGGCCACATTAATAATGGAACACTACCACCCGGTTCCTCAACCCTGCACCTTAGAGGCTGCCGCCCAATATACACAGACATGGAATCACTGGCCACATTAATAATGGAACACTACCAGCCGGTTCCTCAACCCTGCACCTTAGAGGCTGCCGCCCGATATACACAGACATGGAATCACTGGCCACATTAATAATGGAACATTACCACCCGGTTCCTCAACCCTGCACCTTAGAGGCTGCCGCCCGATATACACAGACATGGAATCACTGGCCACATTAATAATGGAACACTACCACCCGGTTCCTCAACCCTGCACATTAGAGGCTGCCGCCCGATATACACAGACAT
This sequence comes from Coregonus lavaretus, assembly GCF_964263955.1. Taxonomy (NCBI): domain Eukaryota; kingdom Metazoa; phylum Chordata; class Actinopteri; order Salmoniformes; family Salmonidae; genus Coregonus; species Coregonus lavaretus. Next base: position 29,953 of record NW_028166521.1, read on the forward strand.
GGAATCACTGGCCACATTAATAATGGAACACTACCAGCCGGTTCCTCAACCCTGCACCTTAGAGGCTGCCGCCCGATATACACAGACATGGAATCACTGGCCACATTAATAATGGAACACTACCAGC